>NC_050600.1:5427711-5575211 GCF_013368585.1 Megalops cyprinoides | reverse complement strand
TTCGTGATTATGCAAAAAGGCGGAACTTTAACGGTCAGCAAAACGCCTCAGAAATAATATCATAAATCACTGTGCGCTAATAAAGATGTTTATTGAGGAAATTCCAGATGGCAGTTTTGCAGGGAGTGATCAGAGCGGTGTCATCTTAGCCTTAATGAATTGCTTAATTTTGCCCTGCTAACAGGATGCAGTGAGCTGGGCCTCTCAGTGCTGCCCAGAGGAGATTGCTCTGAGCCACTGCGGAACTACACAGAGCCCTTGCTGCCTGCACCACGCCCTAGAGTGGCTCTGTGAGTACACCCACATTTCCCATAATCCCTCACAGCTGTCAAAGGTGTGAGATAAGCAGCTGAGCTCCCAATGGCCCTGACGGTCAGCTCTCTCTTCCTGAGGGGGATACAACACTGAAAGGACTGGACGAGATAAAGTTAAAATGTCGCCCCCTTCAGGCAGTCTCCCCCCAAGCACACTGCTGAACACTGACAATGGATAAGGTGCTGTGGTCCTACATTGTGACTGTTTCTAACGCAGGCACTAGATCAGAATTGCATATACACAAACAGGTTATCTTTTTATTCCTGTCAGAATGTGATTCTGTAATCCCCCTGCACAGAATGAGGCTAAACGTATTTATTCATTTATTTTTAAAATACAAAGATGCTGCAGAGGGTGTCGACATGCTCAGCCACTAGGTTGGCTTTCTGGAGTCTTACAAGTGCATTAGGGAGAGGTCCAACTCCTTACCCAGCATCCTGTGCTTCGTGGGCCCGGATCACCGATAACAAGTTATTGTGCTGTAGGAAGTCGCAGACTGCGGGATAACTGCAAAGAGAGGAAAAGGGAACATTCAGTCCTAAAGATCACACAAAGGCTATGCTGTGATTGGCCCTGCACGCAACCAGCGGGCGTGAGAGCGAGATATGCGCCAGTCACGACCTCAGTGCACACCTAGGACAGCCGGAAAGACGCTGAAAAATGTAAGAGTCTGCAGTCTGCAAAGTGACCAAGTGCAACATTTATTAGCTTTGAAACAGCACTGAACATCTATCATACAAAAAGCACTTTAGCAGCTATTAGACAGGGCAGTGAAAAGGAATGGTCTCTGCACAGTGCAGCAAGGTAGCATAGAATGTCTTTACCTATATGGGCGTCCTCAGGCAGGAGCCGGTGCCCTTTTGAGCATGATATACTCAACATGATTCAATTTCACACTTTCTGAGATGCCTTTTGCTACACTGTTGCTGTGGAACGCCACACCTATGTACACTGCGTAGCTGCAAGAATCACATTCTGTAAGCTCTCCCCCAGGTAACGCCTATGCAAGGGCCGTGTCTGTGTTCTGGGTGCAAACGGAGTATCTGACATCTTAAATAATAACAGCGCAATATGGAGGGAGGTTTCTGAACAACAGCAACAACAAAAAAGAAAACAGAAAAATTAAGAAGCAGTCTCTTACGGTTCGTAAACTTGTGGACTTATGGCTGATGAAAACATAAGCAGTCTTGTCTTGTCTGTCTGCATTTTGCTCATAAGTTTGTAGCATAAGGACTGCACTTTCATGTTGCTATGACAATGTGACTGTCTCTCTGTACACGTGTGTGTGAATGTCAGTTTGGAAGTGCACTGACATTGCTGTGTGAATTTCTGTCACGGTTCAAGAGTGTGTGTGTGTGTGTAATTAATCTCAGATTTTTTTGTAGCCTTAATGGAAGAAAAACAAGAGAAGGAAATCTCTATGCTGGTGAGATCAGCCTTAGAATGAAGAGGCCAAAACAAACTCTGTCGGCACTTGAAGGCTGTAAAGTTTCCGGACTTTTCCGTGCTATAACCTTTCATTTGTTCAGTGGAATTAATTAGGCTCTCCTTTTCCCATGTTGACTAATTGCCCCGGTATTGCGAATTGGGGTACAGATCTCCAGGGGTTCACTGGATTTTCAAATCTAAAATAGTCATGAGTTTTAGTCACGCTTAGTTTTGGGATTCCATGACAACTTGAGAGTATCCAACTGTGTGACCCATACAGAGCTAAAAGAAGGCCTCGTGTCTCCATCCCTGTCTTTATGGGCAAGACAATAATTCAAAAAACACTCAACACACTCAACTGATTGGCTCAGATGTGTAAAGAGGAGCATCTGGACAAATAGGATGCCCTAACACATTATGGGTTTGTGAAATTAAACATATTTGCACCAATTATAAACTTCATTCTTGGTTTGATTCAATACAGACGCACACAGAGGGAAGCCCCAACTATTTTCACATTTCTGAGAGAATGGACACTACAGCAGGTCTCATTGCCTGCGCTCAGGAGGCTGGTATGCCTAGGCCATATGACAGCCATACGACACAAACAAAGCCATCCAAATCCCTCCACCCCCCTCCGGTCAGTAGCTCACATTAGATGATGCAGATTAATGCACGTAATTATGAAAAACGCTACCATACCCTCGCACTGATCACAAAGCTTGGCGTCTCCTTTAAAGATAGGGTCCGTTCCAAACATGTGCAATTACACGCCTCGATTGCGCCTGTGAAGGAGTTACGAGGGGGCCCGCGGCGCCCCGTCCCAGCGTCCCCCGGGGGGCCGGGCAGAGGCACCAAAACCAGACCTTTTATTGGAGGATCGGTCCCTCCTCAGTCTGCCGCTCGTGTGCTCGTAAATGCCACGCACCAGCATGCTTCTTATTACAAACAACGCCGCTCCACATATGGAGGGACAGACACAGGCTGTAAGACAGAGACCAGTGTAAGAACACATAGCACACAGGCCTCAGAGAAACACTGTCAGACACAGCCCAGTGTAAGAACACACAGCACACAGGCCTCAGAGAAACACTGTCAGACACAGCCCAGTGCAAGAATACACAGCACACAGGCCTCAGAGAAACACTGTCAGACACAGCCCAGTGCAAGAATACACAGCACACAGGCCTCAGAGAAACACTGTCAGACACAGCCCAGTGTAAGAACACACAGCACACAGGCCTCAGAGAAACACTGTCAGACACAGCCCAGTGTAAGAACACATAGCACACAGGCCTCAGAGAAACACTGTCAGACACAGCCCAGTGTAAGAACACATAGCACACAGGCCTCAGAGAAACACACACACGCCAGACCTACAAGGACCTGTCAACACACTGGCAGAGTCACTTTCTCACCATCCATCCTTTTCAACGCAGACACGTGCCAGAGGGCCGCGACATTAAACGTGTCACGCTGCACCGATTTAGAACGCTAACTAGTTCTGAATGTAATTATCCGCTGAAAAAAACCCATTAATCTAAATTGTACCACTTGATAATCACGACAAGGTGATGAACTGATGACATTTGATGTGCGTGGGGGGGGGGGGGGGGGGGGGTGTGTGTGTGTGTGTGTGTGCTGCAGTATTCTCCCGTTTTCGTGAGTGGCAGGGGTGACATTTGTCACAGCTGTGGCTGAGCAGACTGCAGCATTTTAAGCAACGGCATTTAACCCAAACGTTGCAATAGCCGTCTTCACCAGAAGTCCTCTGGGGAGCAGAACTCTTTCCGTTGGCTTTAACGGCGATGAAAATGAGCTTCCGTGAGTCTTTACACGCCCTATGAACGACAGCAGACCCTTGGCTTCTAGGCCACCTCCATACACGCTACTAAATAACAAGCTTTCTTATCTTGCTTAACACCTGAGTAGTTAAATCTGACTTCCACTGCATCTGTAGATGGCCTGTCAAGCACTGGCAGTCAGATTATTTTCTACTAAAAGGCACATTGAACTGTCTCCTGGAAGCTGAGATGAATAGATAACTCAATGACATATAACGGAGTATGGAATATGAAGGAATCCCATGGAGAAAGAGGTAATGGGATTCACTCAGGAGATGACGCTGCTCTAGATAAGAGAAACATTTTTTTTCCCAATTATGTGATATGGAATCCTCCATTTATCATGCCATCCAATAAAGAGGCAAGAGTCAAACTGAAAAGAAAATAATAAAAATAATAATAATAATAAAATCAGACTTATCTGTTATATGGATGGCCTCGGATTCATTTTGACTTCAGAAATGTACAGGTGTCTGATACACTTACTCTTTATTCATAGAAAGTCCTCGGCATCAGCTAAAATCTGAAATAACCCTGATCAGTAAATATTTCAAAACAGCATTGTCTGCACACACTGAAAACGCAGTTCAGTGCGCAGCGGCAGGATAGCGAAGGCTGCAGCGAATAGACAGCTCTCACCGCCAGGAACTACGCAACATGAAGCAGAGATGCACATAATCCGTACCAGCACCTTATCCTCTTAGGGGGGAAGCTGCTTATCCCGCTTCCAAAAAACAAGCCAGCGAGGGCCGCATTCCATCCGCCCGCACCGGTGTTAATTCCTACTGCCTCATGCTCGGCTGCGTGGCCAGATCCGCCCCATAAAGGACACGGGACTTCACCCCTGCAGAAGCTGTATGAGTAGAATGCAATAGAGCAACACTGGGAAATGCTACCAATCCAACTGGTACTAATGAGGTTCATTTCAAATTAGGGAAAGTACTCTAAGATAACATGGATTCAACAGAGTGTGACACGTCCTATGTGCTGACTGGATGCTGGCATTTTGCTTCCTCTCTTTCGAAACCCCCCCTGAGCAACTGGCCATGTAGGTAGGAATTAGGGAGTCATCCTGGCTTGTGCAAGCCCATCCAAGCTAACTGGAAGAGGGGAACGCCATTTTCTCTGCCTCCTGGTCAAAGCAGCAATAAACATTTCACTGTGAAGTCCGCAAGTATTTTACTGTGTAAACTATAGGGCCCGCAGTGGGGAAAGGGAGAATGCAGCGGATGCAATTACTGTAGGATTCATCCATCTGCTATTATAATACACAGGTTCCAGATATGGCATGAAACAAACTGCCAAAGTGAAATATGCATTTTATGAGAGGACATTGGGCCCTGACAGATATCAGGCATCTTACACACTTCACCTACTTCAGACTCCCATTAATTCAGATTAATTTGCTAACCTTTAGATGACATCACAGCGTTCCATTTTTGGGGTAATTAGTCAATTGTGCCTGATCTGAGATATTCCCTTCAAGGCTGCTCTCTCTGTCGGAGGGGATCTTCGTCACGGCTAAAGTCTCATCACTAAATGACTGAAGCCGGGAGGAACGTCGGCCATCTCCGACAGCCGCAGCGCTCCCAGGTTTCAACTTTTAAACGAGTCTGTCTGAGCCCGACAAGAGCGGAGAGCAGTAATCACACGTTAGGGAAGGACTGTGGCCTGGGGAAACTCACGCCTTCATTACACACTCTCCTCTAAACTGCCAGCGTTCAGCACTTCTGGCTTCTGGGCTATTTGTTTAAATCTTAAAGGCTCTTGAAAGGGCATTAATACACTGTGCATAAACACTGCCGATAGGCTGATGGGAAAATCCCACTTTCTCTAGGATTACAAACACAGGCACATTTATATGCTGTTCTTTTATTCTGGTCACACAAGCAAACAGCATCCGCTGAACCCACTGGAGCTGAGGGAGAGGCACAATCCCACAGATACCATAACAAAAAAAAAGTGCCAACATATTGATAACACGACTATAGCCGAGACTGACATGCATGTAAAAGACCTTACTTCATTTGTATGAAATAGATAATACTGCTCTTCATACATTTCAAATGCATGAGTGAAAAGAGTATTCTTTTAATGGGTTTGAGATTCTTAGTCATTAGTCCAGACATTTATTCTGCGTCTCTGATATGACACCAATGTTCTGGCATCACTGTGTCAGCAGGGGCTTCTGAGTAGGACAGCACTGAACCTCCTTTTCTTTTCTTTAATGAAGCTTCAACTGATCTGCATTTCATTCTTTTTGGGGGGTTTATTTAATTAATTCAACTTAAGTAATAAATCTACAGACAAACACATGTGCACATGTATACAGACAGATAGACGCAGACAGACACACACACACAGACAGACAGACACAGACGGACACAGACAGACACAGACAGACACAGACAGACACAATTACTTTATCCAGTGCTTGTAAATTCTTGGTTTTTGCTTTAATATTGTAACATGATCTCTGAAAATTTCCTGGTGAAAATGCAGCATCTCAAACACAAGCAACTGATAAAGAGATGGACAGACTGACCCGCTGGCGAACTGGTGCTGGGGCCTACCTGTAGAAGTAAGAGCAGCCGCGCACTGTGTTGTGTGTGAAGTGTTCCTGGGTCTTCTCGTTGCCAAAGTCCTCCAGAGGGTCCGACCACAGGAGGTCGCACATGGGCCCGTACGCCGGGGGCTCTTTGAACCTGTCTAACTGGAGAGCGAGAGGACAGACAGACAGACAGAAGGACACAAAGACAGACAGACAGACAGACAGACAGAGGGACACAGACAGAGAAGGCATTAGTCATTCTGTTCAGTGCTGTGCAGGTGTGAGGAGATCTTAAAAAGGCAGAAGCAGGCCTGGCGCCAGGAGAAAATACAGATGGGTGCAACTGCAATCTATGGGGGGGGGGGATGGGGGGCACAAAAAGTCATAAATACTGTGTACACATTGGGTTATAAGGAGACAACTGGGGGTGCACTGAGCTCCGTCTGGTGGTGCAATGCACCCCTAAGCACCCCCATCGTGCCTGGCCCGGGCAGGAGTATGGAACCAACACCCACAGCTGTCTCAGGGTGTCACATCATGAGACCATGTGAGAGATATGAATCAGCTCCCACCACTAGAAGTCGTCTTGCTACTAGGGGGGCGATCAGTCCTGCTGTGCTTATTGGTCTCATTGAGTTGAATATTTATCAGCACTAGTGGAAACAGGAGCATCCCAGTCCTAGAGAGATTCCCCCTGTCCCACCGGTGCGGTTTGCCCTGTGGAGCTAGCGGTAAGGGTGGTGTGACAGCAGACAGCTGTATGAACAGCAACTCAGGTCAGAGGCTGAGAAGGGACATTCCAGATGATTGGTTTATCATTCATCTGATGAATTCACCCTAACGAAACGGCACACAGGAGGGCGGCCTCATCTGAACCAAGGCAGCGCAGCCAGCTTCCATGACAGAGCTCCAGGGTCGGAGTGATTTAATGTGTAATTGTCCTTAAGGGCTTTGATTAGATCCCTAGTTAAAAGCTCCCCCCCCCCCCCACACTAAGTGCCTGGCTCCACCCCCATCTACTCCTGTTATTCAACTCCCCCTCCAATGCTCCACAGATGCAGCATTACTGCTACAGACTCCAGTGCACTACCGTGGAGTGGGGGCTAGTAGCGAGATACTAGCTACACCTAGGAGAGGCACGGAACCTACCTGCAGACTGTTAATTTTGCAGGACTCTATCCATTCTGCATCCATTACCGTTTCACTAGATTGTGTTAATGTGGTAGAATTACCTTTGTGCTCTTCCCACTACATCATTAGATCATAAAATTATTAAAGAACAGGCTGTTGCGTGAAATAATATTGACAGCGAAGAGAACGAGGATCAGTTTTTTAAATGTACATCAATTTTAGGGTTTTTGTTATGTCTGAAATATTGTAATATATAGTGCACAAAGGCAGAGCTGCATCACTACTTGCTTGAGTGGCTCCTTTTAACACCCTGCTTTGATGACCATGCAGAGCAGTCAGAAACATGTTTAAGATAATGATCAAATAAAGGGAAATAGTCTGCCTCCCCTTGGTATAGCTCCTTAGCCACCTCGGCAGCTGGGTGGAATGATCTAATGTTGTGCTAATCGTAGATGGAAAATACCTACAGTAAAGAAGTACTCACATATCTCACTTTTCAGACAGCTAGGTTGTCGATGTATTTCAGCACTACCTAACCACACAACTGCAATAACATGCTCAATGGTAAGGTTCTCTAACATCCAGTCTGTTTTTTTTTTTTTAACTGCAGTATTGGACATGTAAAAACACATACACACACAAACACAGACCCACACCAACATACACAGATACATACACAAAAATTTACCCAGGGAAACAGGTAAGTGAAAGGGGCTTCCAAATCCCTCCAGAGCCTTTTAACCTGGGACAGTTCTAATCACATTCTAAAGCACAAACTCAGCCTACAATAAAGACATCAGTTCATCATTAACGGAAAAGCAGATTGCCTTTTTTCATAACCAATCCTAAACCTAACTCCAAAACAGTGACCTTGTCAATTTTCACATGAAATACCTTCTTACACTCTGCATTTATTTAGATTTTCCAGAATGAGTCATCTCTTGGCAAACACACTTTTTCCCCGCTTAAGGAAGACTGAAAAAAGAAGGAATATGAAAATAACCTTAATCCCAGCATGGCTCCCTAGGTACTCATTTCTACGGGCACAGTATACGGCATCACGGCCACTACAGCCGAACAGATTCAATTAGGGGGAGCTCTGTAATTGCAGTGACCAAATCCAATTTGCTTTATTGAATTCAGGAAATTGCAAAACCCAGCTCTCATACATTTTTTTTTTGTGAATCAGAAAGAGCCAAACCCTGCTGGGTTAAGAATGCAGTCATTCGCTCTGCATGTTAGTGAGAACGAGGACAGAAGCCCAGGCAGCCCAAGCTGTAATGACCGAGGTCGATGTTTTCAAAGGAAATATCTGAGTGGAATTGAATGTCTCCATTTCAGTTGCCAACAAGAAGAAAAAATACGCAAAGGCTGGTTCACAATTGCCAGCTGCCCCCGCTGTGTAAAACCAATTTTACATTCCCAGTGTGTATTGCTTAAAATTTCAATATTCTGTTTCGGTGGGTTAATATCAGTGTGTCGTCTAATGAACATTTAAGCAGGGAACAAAGATATATTTTTCCAAGGGTTTGAAAACCAGGCTCATGCTAAAAAGGGGGAAAAAAGAGGCAGCTGTTGCATATTTGTCCTCTGATTTAAACAAAAAAGACCTCACGCTGAAAAAACACGTATTTTAAAGGCGGAACACTTCCGTGCTCGGGACCTGCGTTTTCCCCAGTTCTGTCTCTGCCCAAAACACAGTAAACAGTTCTGAAAGGAAATCTCCATTACAGTATTGGTTTAGTCTTTTCGAGCGTGAACTCCAATTATGTGCTTAAACCAAGCCATATAATTCTCAGCCCAACCAGTGGTAACCTATTACAAGTAGGCCCATTATGATAGCCTGAACGAGAGTGCGAGGGTGCTTGGGCTGTTTTGGGGTGACACACATACTTTTCTGATGTCGTCGAGGTTTGTTATTTCAGGGGACAGCCCTCCGTGTACACACAGGAACTGCTGGTTCATGAGGGCGGCCAGGGGAAGGCAGTCGAAGGCATCCATGCAGGCGTCGTACACCCTCTCCGAATACTTAATTCTACCTGTCAGGGGCAGAGAGAAGGTGGGCAAGACAGGCCGAATGTCACACACTCGCTCTGGGTATGCTTTTACACTCACAATGATGACCGTCTACAAAAAGCAACACAACCTAGAAAATAAAATGACACATTTTGGTTCTTTTTGTTTCCTTTTCTTTTTTCAATATTGAGTTGTTATTTCACATATATTTCTCACAGCAAGAGATTTTACACATCTAAACCAAACTGAAATCTGATTTAAGCCAGTGTCAGGAAAAGCTTAAAGTTTGAGAAATTTGAAAATGCAGCAAAAAAATCACAACTGTTTATAAATGCATATATGGTACATTAAAATGGAACATTCAAATCTAAACCAAAGAAGATCGTTCCCATGTGTGCCAACCAGCTGAACCATACTTACATTCCTGCTTAAATGTGAAATATTCTGTTAAGTGTCTACATTCATGGTTCCCCCGGAGCAAAAACAGTGTTTTGGGATAAAGGATTTTTAAGGCCCATAAGTACAGCACACACTGGAAAAGAAGAAAACGACACAGAGTCAGACACAGGATGCTATTCACTTACAGTAGCAGATAGGATTTCCCCTGCTAACACTTCAAACCTCTTTCAACATCTGCCCTGCAGCAAGGAAACATTTGGGTCCAACTAACTCGTACAGCAATAACAGCTTTATGACTGTAAGAGTATGACATCCCAATAACAAACATAACTTTTAATTGGATACTTTTTTTTTTTTAAAACGCTGCTAAACTTAAGACGATGCATGCTCCATGGCATTTTTCACCCCACATATAGTGTACCATCTAATCAGCTTGATGGAAATGTGTTGAACAGTTTTATTTTCAGTGACAGCTAATCACATATTAAGATTAAGCTTTCAGAAACACTCACAGGTACAAATGTATTATATATTTATCATATATTAACAGTTTTTAATTTCTCATAAAGCTCTCTATACTAAAAGTATGTATGAAATGTATGAATATATAGTTGTTGGTGATCCTGAAATAAGAAAGCATGAATGCAGAAAATCTGTATGCCCACAGCTGTCATGCAGGGCCCCAAATAGTGACCTAAACTACAATACACACATACACCTCTCACCAAGAACTATGGAGGTAGCAGACGTCTGTGCTGAATTTGTGCAGAGTGTTATATCCATTCTAAATGTTCACTCGCAGTTATAAAATATTAAATCTGATTATATTAGTGCATTGTTTTCCCTTTTCCAGTTCCATCCTAAACTTATTTTAGCAGCACATTTGTAAGTTATTCTCAATTGATCATTCATAATCTCACAAACATCATCACAGCACAATTTTTAACAGTTCTTTTTCAGTTCAGTTTTTTTAAAGAAATGACCCATTGTCTCTTTGTTACAAAATATAAACAATTCATAGCATTGTAATTAGAAATGGAGCAGGCAGGATAATGAGGTGTACTTACTTCAATACTGAAATACCCTCTGTCGACATAATCACCTAAAAAAAGGTAGCGTGTGCTGGCTGGTGACCCCCCCACCTCAAAGAGCTTCATCAGGTCAAAGAACTGTCCATGGATGTCTCCACACACTACAGAGAGAAGAGAGAGAGGGATACCACAGGAACCCAACGTCAAAGGCTTCGTCTTTTTCAGTTTTATATGGAAAAACTTTACATGACAGTGGGAACCAGAATGCACTTCAGAAGCAAATATCAAATGAGTTCAAATGGAGTATGAATTAGGAAGCAAAGAATTCATAATATTTTACATTACAATGAACATAAAGGAATATTGCTGGGGAGAAAACCACTGGAACCACCGAGAGGATAAGAATTCTGCCACTTCTTGCCTTGTTTTGGCTTTGAGCAGAACAATGTCCGTGTCTAATACCAAGCCAGAAGCTGCTTCTTAATAGCTTACAGCTCTGCAATCATTATCAATTATAACGACAACGATAATAACAACAATAATCATCATCATCGTCACCGTATTAATAATACACGGGTGAGTTGTGGAACTGAACCAGCAGGAATGTGGAGTCATGGGAAAGTCTATGGGGTTTGGATTCTGCCTCTAAAGCTGGTTGTGCTCAGGCCTCTTCAAAAAATTAAAACCCTCCTGTTCAAAATACAGGGTGTGAAGACAGTAAAGGGTAAGGAGATGTGTCCATGGGTGTGCAGGTCACCGAAATGAATACTGCTCCTCCTGGAACTGCTTAGCCCAGAGAGAGCCTACCTCAATGTCCACTCTCAGTCAAACATGACAAAGCAAAGAAGAGCACCAGGCCCAATAAACCAGGCGTCTGTACATATGCAGATCTCATCCTCACCAAAATGGACACAATTCATTTAAATTCATCACTAAGTGGTGTTGGAAAAAAAAAAATATATGAGCTGGCTTGAAGACGTGCGTGAACGTTTGTCTTAAAGGCCCAGGCCCTGGTATACCAAAAAAGCTTTTAAGACCTAGCTTCATTACAAAGTTCTCTACAGAGGAACACACACACACACACACACACACACATACACATACACACACACAAAAAAACAGAACAAAAAACCAAACTCGAACAGGAGAGGAAAAAACGGCTGCAGCACAAAAGGAAGGATTCCTCTTTAAGGCCCCACTGTTCAACAGCTGAAACCTGCCCACTGTCTTCCTGCCAAACACCAGTCCCACCACCTCCACAGACACAAAGAGGTGTTACCTGACTTCATGTTCCCCTGAATAATGAACGAGGCTGTGAGATACAGCCCAGGACAGAGTGCTGCCTTAGCACCAGGAGTGCTGTTCTGCAGCGCCAGGATCCATCATTGCACAACCGTGCACCGCGACAGAGCGTTATTCATATCAGAGTTACCGGACGTCACATGGTGACTCGGGAGGACACTATAAACAGCAACACTGGGGAAATGAACAGTAACAGTAACACTACCCCAGAACATCCAAAAGCAGGAACCCGTTAAAGCTGGAACTGATCCCTGTGCGAGTCCCCCCCCCCCCCCCCCCCCCAAAATACTGTCACATTCCACAGGGCTGACGGGAAGAGCCCTCACATCCAGTCTGAGGAGGGGTGGGGGGGTCCTGGTTTGCTATGGCCCTGGTGAAATGCAGAATCTCAGTTTGAAGCATGTGCTGCTTTGCCCTGGTGAGTTGTATGATAAGGAATGGCCCAGCCCCATCCATCTGTGTTCTAACTGCATGGTGTTCACAGCATCCAAAGCCCCCGTGGCTATGGAGGCAGGCTCAGGGGGGACTGGTGGATTACTCACCCCAGTGGGATTCCCTGGAGGTGACTGTGTGGTACATGTGTGTGTGTATGTGTGTGTGTGTGTGTGTAAGAGACTGTAGTCTTGTATGGGTGTGTGACTGTGCAATTGTGTGGTCTGTGCGTTTGTGTATGTGTGTGTGTGTGTGTGTGTGTGTGTGACTGTGCAGTCTGTTTGAGTGCGTGTCTGCAATTGTGTGGTCTGTCTGTGATTGTGTTGTCTGTTCTGTGTGTGTGTTTGTGTGTGTGCATGTGTGTGTGTGTGTGTGTGATTGTGTTGTCTGTGTGTGTGACTGTGATTGTGTTGTCTGTGTGTGTGTGTGTGTGACAGTGAGGTCTGTGTGTGTGTGTGTGTCTGTGTGTGTGTGTGACAGTGAGGTCTGTGTGTGTGTGTGTGTGTGTGTGTGTGTGTGTGACAGTGAGGTCTGTGTGTGTGTGTCTGTGTGTATGTCGGGAGGCTAATGGAATTAGAATGGCAGATGGGACGTAGCAAGACTGATGCTCTGTTTTGCTGGGCTGATTTTATTGTTTAGGACAGATACGGTGGAGGTACATCAGGAAATCGATACATGTTCGACATGCGTGGGGACTTCTGACCACATCGGACTCTACAGACTGAGTCATGATACCGTCTGTTTCAGCTCGGACAACAACAAGAAGAGGGGATGAGTTAGCCGGAGAGCCAAAGGAGGAAGCTGACCTCATTACTGAACAGATCAAATCAGAAATGTGGCCACCGTGCTTTCCTCCCACAGGTAGCAGCTGTGAGTATCAGTTATACTCCCTCTCTGACTGGATATTTGAAGGATTACATCAGCTGGTTCCGCCCCCTTTCCCCTGCTGCCGTGGACAGATGTAGCACACAGCCCTTCTCCTGGCGTGTTATAAAGGTTAGACTCTGCGTCCCTTTCCAGGGGTGAACATGAGCATGGACAAGCAAGTGTACAATTACCGCCACTCCAGAGCTAGGCGGGTGATTGAAAACTCATTTGGCATCATGGGTGCGCGGTGGAGAATTCCTGGGAGGCCAATCGAGTTCCTGCCGGACAAAGCTGTGGATGTCGTCAAAGCTTGTGCTGTCCTACACAACTACCTCACCTACACAGATGAGGTGAGCACCCCAGAAAGCCGATATATACCACCACATTTTGCAGACACTGACTCTTCTGGATCGGTGCAGGTGGTAAGTGGCGAAGAGTGGTGGTAAATGACTCAAACCTAATTGAATCCGTAGAGCCAACACAGATGTCCAGGGCCCGTTCTACCAGAGCTGCCATGGATGTTCAAAATGACTTGATGGCTTTCTTTCAGTCACCACATGGAACTGTGCCATGGCAGAATGACGTAGTGTGCTGTGGCACACTTGGTCAGTGATGAAGCAGTAATGCTAACTGGCAACCATGACCTAACCATGTGTGTCGTATTGTAAATATTGTAAATAAACGTCAAACTGTTTCAAAACAAAAAAAAAAAAAAAAAAAAAAAAGGTTAGACTCTTCAGCTGGAGGTGGTGTCAGGCCTGGCATTTTTTTTTTTGCCCCGTTTTGGCCTTTTCACTCCCCGCTGTTCCTGCCAACAGGGTATCACCCTCTCCGCAGTGTCACTTTTAAAAGACCGTTCAAAAGGTTTCACAGACGGCAGCCCCCTCCCTCCCAGCAGCCTACCTGACCAGCCATGCAACGCCTTACTTTTTGCACACAAGAGCTGGTCTGCTGGTCTGCTGCTGGGCAGCAGTGTGGCGTAGTGGTAAAGAGTGGGGCTTGTAACTGAAAGCTCGCTGGTTCTATTTCCCGCTGGGACGCTGCTGCTGTACTCTTGGGCCAGTTACTTAACCCGGAATTGCCTCAGTAACTATCCAGCTGTATGTATAAAATGTAATGTATAAAACTGAAACCTATGTAAGTAGCTCTGGATAAGAGTGTCTGTTAAATGTTAATAATGTAATGTAAAGTCTGCATGTGGTCCTTTCCCCATGTGGTAGCAAGAAGTGAGGGGTGACGTGCTCCTTTACCCTCACCAGACTCACGTGTTTAGTTAAGCAGCCACTCTTGCACCATTGGTGCCTATATTTCAATATTAACTCAGATTTTCACATCAAAATGCCGGCTCACGCATTCCGGGGCTCGGTGTCGGGGCGGCGCTGGTAGCAGCATGCAGGCCCTCTCACGCCTCTCTCAGGGTACCGCATCACTCAGCGTACCCCCGGCCCTGCCACACCTCACCCCCCTTCATCTGGCATTCATGGAACTGTAATTGGATTCTATGAAAGGCGGACCTTGCCCATTATGGCTCCGCGGTTATTTTCGAGTTTGATCTTTCGAGCGTGGATGTTTTTTTTGCGCGCAGCTGGCTCGGACTTTACTAAACACACCGTTGAGTCGGGCACGGTTCAATCGCAGATTCATCACGCACTTCTTATGGAATAAATGGCAAATATCGCGATTCACACATCGGAAAAGCAGTGGAGAACAGCACACCACAAGCATTTCATTACTTTTGCATATCATAACCTTTCGATGGCACCAAAATACAAATGGGGGCAGGACCAGCCTGAAAAACAGTTTTGTAATAGCATCCAATACTCCTTTTCCTTCTGCACCGTTTCTGATATATCAGCTGCTCCACTCTCCGATCTCCATCCCCTACATTTGAGAGCTGAAATGGAACGGCCTTTAAATGCCATCAGTGGCAAAATAATGACACTGGCAACTATCCCACTCTCCTTCCCCTTATCAAGCCATCATTTCAGTGAACAACCCATTTACCAGCCTCAATGGGGTAACTCCATCTCCCCTGGAATCAGGGACTCCACTTGGCCTCACATGCATGCACACACACACGCGCACACACAACGTACACACAGACCGTAGTCTCTCTCTCGTACACACACACACTTCAATTTCTCACAGCTGCCTAATACTGCGGTTTCCAATTCTCCCCTCTCCTCAGAGAGGCACAGAGCT
Source organism: Megalops cyprinoides (assembly GCF_013368585.1). Taxonomy (NCBI): domain Eukaryota; kingdom Metazoa; phylum Chordata; class Actinopteri; order Elopiformes; family Megalopidae; genus Megalops; species Megalops cyprinoides. Next base: position 5,559,693 of record NC_050600.1, on the reverse strand, counting down.
GAGGGCTTTATAGGTTCTGCCAATTAGCGCCCCGCTCTGGGGAACGGGCAAGAAATACCTGCCGTCACCCCGACCCCCTCAGCTGTCAGCCCGTCACTCAGACAAAACACGTCCCTGGCTGATCCACTTAAAGACCTGCGAGTTTAGGGCACGGGGCTGGGGGGAAGCACACCTTTTATTGAGCTGGTATGGAGGACATGCCAGCAGAAAATGGCTGTTCCTTCAGCCTGGCCTACAGCTTACTTTTAAATAAAGCACCCAGGAGATACTGAGGGCACACAACTCTATAGGCAAACAACAGGCTGACTGATCAAAACAGTAGATACCACTGCCGTTACTGAGCTGACCACCAGAGAGATTTCTGGAATTGGATTCATTTGGATCTGGATAGTTTTGATTTGTTTAACACAAGGTCACTGCATAATTCCATTTGTGTTATTTCATAATTCTGTCTTTATTATTCTTATTCTTTCTATTATTCAAAAATGTGGAAAATAGTAAAAATACAGGAAAAACCCTTCTATGAGTAGGTGTGTCCAAACTTTTGATTGGTACTGTATATGTACATGGTTTTTGGTTTTGACTCTGTGTGTGTCTGTGTGTGTGTGTGTGTGTTGCTGCAGTGGAAGTGTCCCGTGCATTGTGCAGTCACAAAGGGAGTGCCAATACTCAGCTGGAGCAGATAGTTGCACTGCCCAGCTCCGTCAATAACCTCAGGTCAGCAGTATTGACTGTTACCCCCCCCAGCCCCACACCCCCCCCCCCCATCCTGAATACCAGATGGTCAGGGACTACAGCCCTGTGACACACACACACCTTCTCCATACAGTCACTGCCGGGACTGCCGATCAAACAGGCATTCCTGACGGGCAACACAAACAGGTGTCCTGACAATTATTTCTGACCTTGAATCAAAAAATATCCCCATGTCCCCGGACTCCAACGGCGAGCTCTTTTGCGTATCTCATGCAGGGAGTTAACGGTGTAGTCAGGCAGCTCTGGGAGCAGCATCGCAGGGATGGCGTCCGGAGACTTGCAGTCGACATCTGCTCCAGGGATCCAGGGCTCCACCAGGAAGCCATTAGCTGATTTATTAGTCTCCCGAGATGGATGGCACGGCGAATTGCTTCGCTTCTGACGGATAGTCAACCCCGCTTTCAAACTTAGTCAAGTAAAGGATCCTACACTTTACAAGTGATTTATTCCTGTGGGTTTAAACTCACTTTAGAGGTGACTCACTCATTGTTTATTGCTAAGTACCCTGCACTACCCCCCCTTTACCTCCACTTGCATTTCGATGCATGCTGCGTAATTGTGATGCATCTGCAACGTGATTAAAATGTTTGGTCGCTCTATGTGCCGATGCAGTGTGGGGGGCGCTCACAGCGATGGTGGCTCTTTTTATTGAGCCATTCGTCATCCAGAAAAACAACTGAACAGTTGTCACCAACAGAGGCAGAATACCGGTAATTAGACAGCTGCATTAGAGAGGGAAAGCCACACACGTGTTCCTCTGTGTGTGTGTGTGTGTGTGTGTGTGTGTTTGTCCCAACGGGAATTGGGTGTGTGAGAGACAGGAGCAAAGTTAACAACGTGGAGAATTACGACTGAGGAAGTTTATCAGCCTCGCTCTACTGTCCTCACCACACACAGACTATTTATGTTACTGAAATAAGGCAAAGCTGGACTACCATAACAGGGACTGCACTGCACAAGTTTTTAGTCTGTTACCTGGGCACTGACTGTAACCAACAGCTTTAGAATTACAACTGCTACATCCTGCATTCACTACAATTACATTTACTCATTTGGCAGATGCTGATTAAATGTAAGTGTAAATGTAATAGATGTAATCAGGAATCTGTTGGCTACAGCCAGTGTACAGGTAACAGACTAAAACGCTACAACCTGCATCTCAGCTACAGCAAAGGGAATCAGTATTGAGCTGCTCCAAGTTATGCTACCGGTGCTGTGAAGGCAGCTCAACGCTGGCTTCTAAATCACATTCCAGAGGTCAGGGGTCTTCATTGACTGGTGTGTAGAATAAAAAGCAATAATCCATGTTAAACATCCCCGCCTCAACTTACAGTGGTCATCCACAGTCTCTGCTGTGCATGCCAGTGGCTGACCATCACCATGGAAACCTTGAGCATTGGCATGGAAACGGTCCATCAATGACAGTGGTGTGCATGCCCGGGAGAGTAACTTTCAGAGGCTTTTCGCTCACACTGCTAAAGAGGGACACGCAGGAGTCATGTAGAGAGCAGCACTCTGCGCCTCCAGATGATCGGCTTTCCTGCACCACACTTTTCCTCTTTGGGAAAGCCGTAGCTTTTCCCGCATTCCGACGAGCAATAGAGATCACCCTAAACTAACAATGCATGTAAGTGCCATTGCCCGAGTGGGGCCATCGAGAGAGATGTTAAGGAGTGGAGTTTGCGGTTTGTTGAACGCTCAGAGAACAGTGATCGGATTATTCATGTAAATGAAGTAAACCTGTTAATTTAAGCCGGGTAATAACTGACTGGAGGTGAGGGCGGACCCCCCGCCTCGATGCCACATAGATGTTCGTGACATCGACCCTTGCATGGTCATTATGCTGGAGTTGACTTCATGCTGGCTCCACATCTCAGGGGATAATTACCTTCCACCTTCACTGATTTAAAAGGTCATTTCTGATCGCATGTGTGGGTGCAGTCATTTACTTTTGCAGATCATATATAATTGTTGACTCAGGACCGTTTCCTAATAATGGTGAACTGCTAATGGGTCTGCACTGACCGCTGATAGCTGAAGGCTGAAGAAACCTGGGAACTGTGGAGTTTTGTTTGTACTGGGCAGCAGTGTAGCATAATGGTTAAGGAGCAGGACTCGTAACTAGAAGGTTGCTGGTTCGATTCCCTGCTGGGGCACTGATGCTATACCCTTGGGCAAGTTTGCTAACCCACAATTGCCTCAGTAAATATCCAGCTGTATAAATGGATAACATTGTAAAAAAGTGGAGGTTAAACTGTGCAGGGAAGAAGTGTGCAGTGTTATGGAGGTTGTTAAGGGAAGCAGTGTGCAGTGTTAAGGAGCTTGGGCAGAGAAATAGTGTACAGTGGTATGGAGCTTGTAAAGGGAAATAGTGCCAAGGAGCAGGGCTTGTAAGGTTGCCAGTCCAAGTCTCCTGGGAATGGACCTGATAAAAGTGAGGGTAACATAACTTGCTTATCTTCTGAAGTTCAGATCCTGTTTTAAACCACTATAGCTGGTGCTGAAGTACAAATGAAATGTTAAGAGAAGATGCTGAAATATAACCACTCTTTGCGTCCACTGCTAATAAAGAATATTAAGATTGCAATTTGTTTTAAGGACTTTAAAGACATAAACTGACCCCCAGGATTCAATTAACTTTGACAAAACTGGTTCTTAAGTTTGACTAAAGCTAATGATTAAATGCAAATCACATTTCAGCAAATTGAGCAATCACCTACGTTAAGAAAAAATGCATTCGTTTTGAAAAGTAAATAAGGCTTTAATTTATTTGAAAGTCGAGAGATAGGGAGAAACGTTAATTGAGTCTTAGAGTTAGTAAACACAACACTAATGAGTTGACAAAACAGAACCCAATAATGGCTGACCATAGAAACCACATTTTTTGTGTTTTGGGAAACTATGATAAATATTTCAAAGGAATATAACCTACAGATCCACTGAGTAACAATTTACTTACCATGAATTACAGGCAGTCTCCAGCAAGTGAGAAACACTACATGCTGTTCACTGGAAGACAAAATGCCCACGGTGTAGTTATCTATTTATCAGTGATGTTCATAAACCATTAAGTGGTAAAATGACTACAGGAAGGTGCATTTATTGAGCTGGTATTGAGGAAATGCAAGCAGGAAATGGTTGCTCTTTCTGGAGGAACTGGATCTTTACTTTATGTACCCAGAAGACACAGAGTGAACACCACTTTACCTAAATTGAGCATGCTGGTCAATAAGAACAATACACAAATCTGTAATCTTGAACGTCATAGCTAAGCCCTTCCTGTTGTTGTAGCAATTTAAAGTGAAGGGATGTTAGGTTCCATTCATGCAGCTTAAAGTACTGAAAGTGGATAAAAAACGAAGATGCCATCAGATTCGGTATTAGCAACAGCCACCCAGTGATATGGAAATTACTGAATGCCATTGTGACACACAGGATTTAGCATTTATTTTGGAAACCCCTGTATGAAATGACACAACAGGGTTTTGGGTGCACAGATGTACATAGGGGAACAACACACATGTCTGAAAGGTAACGGGATGAGTCAGTATCCACATATTCAGGAATATCACAGTGCAACACTATGATAGTTAGGTGATAGATAGGGGGCATGGTGGTTAGGAGTAGTGTAGCATAGTGGTAAAGAACTGGGCTCGTAACAAAGGTTGCCGGTTTGATTCCCTGCTTGGGCACCCCCGCTGTACCCTCGGGCAAGGTACTTAACCCACAGCTGCCGCAGTAAATATCCAGCAGTATAAATGGATAACGTTAAAAAACAAACAAAAAAAAAACAGAGCGACTACATAAGTCGCTCTGCATAGCAGTGTTTGCTAAATGACAATAACATAATGCAATCTGGTGCTTTTTCACTGCACTGAGAGAGAAGTGGCCACACACTCACGCTCATGCCCTGCAGATTCCAGAGCAGAGTTTCCTGACACAAACGGCATGGAACAAGAGGCTGGAAAAGAGCCTTTTTCTGCCTGCCTCTCAGAGGCCTTGGACTACTTGACAAGGATGCGCTGAGGGTGGGAGTTCAGGCTTTGTGAACAGAGAAACTTCCGTTTGCTCTTCCCAGATCTGCGATTAGCCACGATTAGCACACATGAAAAAAAATTTCCATAGCGATGGCATGGTTCTGTATGGGGCAGTGTGCGCTATTCAAATCGTGTACCCGCGCATGGCACACTCTCCAACTGCGCTAGCTTCTGCATTCTGGCGTTTCACAGGCTGGAGTAACTCAGATGGTGTTTTTTTTTTTGGGTGACACCACCCTTAAATAATGTTCATTTCATACCCCTCCAGCTTTTCTGCTTGGCCTACCAGGAAGTGTTGTGTGGGTTTCCTAGCCACTTTGACATGATAGTGATCAAACAGAATATGCTCATATGGCTATGAGTCACCCACTGAGAAAATGGAAGATAAGGCTACAGAAAAAAAAAGACTAAGAGGGTCCCTATTTACGACCTGCCCTCTGGAAAACAGAACACAGCTGAAGAAAAATGTTGATTTGCCTCGCAGTGGCGTTCCACTGGAAAATCTAAGCGTGGTTCCAGAGTAGCAAATCTGAGTCTGAACATGCAGCTGGATTGTAACAAAAGACAAAGCTCGACTAATGTTTCAAATTCCAAAGCCAACAGTGGTGTGAAATTAATCTGGAAGAGAAAAACAAAACTCTCCGTGATGTGTTTGAACACGGGTCAGTTATTTCGGGCGGGGGAGACATTTAACACAAGCCAAAACACAACTCAACATTGTGGCACTGGGCCCTTCTAGCCCCAATCAGGCCTAAATGGCAAGAACAGACCAAGAAAATCAAAAACTGCACAACTAAACAAACACCCAAACACATAAGAATCTAAGCGGACAGATAAACATGAAAAACGCAAGGGAGAAAATCGCACGTCAGGACTGGAGGGGAATAAGAGAGGCCAGAGCGAGATGAGCCGGTGGGAGTACATTATCTCAAGTGCGCTGGCAATCGTTCAAACTGCGGCGGTGTCGGAGCGATCTTCCTGAGCGCGCAGATACGAGCGCTGCCGTTCGCTGCCGAGTGGGTGGCCACGCTACACGACGCCGACCCCTAACCTACACGGGTCGCATCGTAGGCAAGCTAATCCAGCTACTCAAATGCAGAAGGACGGCGGGGGATGCAGGGGCCCTCTCTGATCGCACAGATCGGACGCGCCTCTGGGCTTCACCTGACAAAATACACTGGGTTCTGCCGCGAGTTCTTCCTGTTTTCTGCCCGTGCTTGCCAGCATCTCTGTGAGTTACACGCGCACACACACGCGCGCGCACGCACACACAAACACACACAGACACACATATTACTTAGCTAAACACTAGTTCACAGTATCAGCACAGGCGTCTTGCCCACCTGTCCTTCGCTGTTGTGGATAGCATGCTTTCCTACATGCAGATAAGAGGGCTTGAGAGCTGAGGAAGGAAGTGAGGTCTTAATTAACAAACTTAGTATTACAGCATTACAGCAGTACAGCAGGAAAAGAATGACACCTGTCTGAACCTTTGACCCCCTTGCGTTTGGGACTGCTACAAGGCAGGCTAAAGGAGCACGGTATTCCAGAAAGCAGCACACAGCAATGGTACCTGTGCTCTCCATCTTTGCTTTTTATACATTTAAAGGATTATTAATAAAGATGATTTGTTTCAAGAGTGCTCCTCTTAAAATACTCACTTTGTGTAGGCCTGCATCATTTCCCAGAATGCATTCCATTCCTTCCAAAATGGAGGTGCTATTCAGGAACAGAAGCCAATGTCTGTAGCATAAGCAGTAAAAACTTCAAGTAAAAACTTTCAATTTCATTAAAACAATAATCTTGTCAGGCATCATTCCACTACTGATTTGATTCTGTTTTTTTTCCAGTGACTGGAAACGGATGTATCCATTTTTAAACAGAGACCACTGGATTAGAGAGTTAGATGACAGAAGTAGAACCATGCTGTTTGTGTGTTGGCTAATTTTCCTGAAGCGAGACAGCATTCATTGTACCTGTTTGGATAGGGTGGATATTCGCCTGGCTTGTCAGAGGTGCAGAACAAAATGAGACCCTAGTTTCTGCTCTCTGATGGCAAGCTTCCATGGGGACCACAGCGCTGAACTGTCTGTCAGCCCTCCCCGAATCCAGGTCATGGGCTTAAAGCTGCAGGAATGCCAGCTCTTATCAAATCCGTTAATCGATGCCACAAATCAGAGCGTGTGACACTGGGGACCTCCTGTCTCGCCCTCAGTTATGAGATCCCGTAAATCCATTACCTTCCGTTTATTATCACGATCTACACAGATGCTGTTGGCCACGGATTACTTTTCCCGTGCTACAGCCCACATCACCGATAAAATAAAATCTAGTTTTATCCAGAGCTATTTTGGGTCATGGAAAAAAAACTAAATCTATAAGATTTGGGTCCTATCAGGGACTGAAACTGAAACCTAGGATCTTCCTTTCACATAAAGCCTAGTGACAATCCCCCCAACCTGCTTCCATGACTGGAAAATACACGACCAGGTCAAAAGCTCTGTGGATAATGGATGCCAATAATGTCCATGTATCTGCATGCAATAGCTGCAGAGAAAATGATCAGGTCAAAAGATCCAGATATAATGGATGTGAGGAATGTCCACGTTTATCTACCTTGGGTATATAGCAATTACCAGGTCAAAAGCCCATTGGATAACGGCAGTATGCGCCTGAGTTAAAAGCGACACAGATAATGGACGTGTGCCGGTTAAGGGACACGAGGGATGTGGCTGGATCTGGGGACGGGGACAGTGACAGGGATGGGGGGGGCAGCACCATGGAGGAGAGATCAGGGAGCAGATTGTGTTCAGTGGCCTGTCCTCCTCTGCACCTCCCCCCCCTGGGCCTCCATCTGTTCCAGAGGCTCCCGTGCCAGTCGCGTGGAGGGGGGAGGAGGCGGGGAAGGAGGAGGAGTGATGCATGATGGGACAAAACACCCTGGTATTTACAATGTGCCCAGAACTGCAGGCTGAGCCAGGAACACAGGGGGGCAGTGCACCTCCTGTATCCCTGACATGTCAGAACGTCATTGCAGCGGCTACTTTGGCACATTAGGATCAGAAAGCCACAGGATTACCTCAATCTATTTGCAAACATTCTCACAGTAAGTAGTAGTATACATTAAACATTGCGTATACATTGCGTATACATTATTGACATTAAAACAAACAGCATATTTTCTCTCTCCTCACACAACTATTAATTCTTAATAACAACTTTATAGTTCATTTCGAAGCTCCCATGACATGTAATTAAACAGCAACGGCAGTGTTACCCCTGGGCTGCTGCTGGACCTGTTAATGCCTCACCAGGGAGAGATCATGGGACCACACAGAGACCAGAGCTGTGTGGGGCGAGGGTGGGCGTGTGTGCGCGTGGAGGAGTGATTAATGTCCTCTCTCCAGCAGAAAATCCATCAGCGAGATCCCCCCCGGTGCATAAGCAAGTGTGTCACGTACCGCACTTGTCACGCAGGACTCCCACGGATTGGCCAGGAGGAAAAGAGAGTGGGGGGTGGGGAGGGGGTGGGGGTAGGGAGGGGGGTGTGGTCCTCGCCCCTGCAGGCAGTCTCAAACAGGTTCCCTAGCTCTCAGAATTTACCATCCCCCTTTACACAGTGTACAGCACAGTACGGCACACAAACCAGAGGGTGTTCTCTGTAAATATGGGGGACAAATAGAATATGAAACACAGCATTGCATTTTGCAGAATCAAATGTGAGGACAAAAGGAAATGAACTTCTATGCAGAAATGTCGAATTGCCAAGTTGTCTGTGTCTGAATCAATCCCCAGCTAATTCAGATAATGAGAGAAAAGGCAAAAATCAGTCTGGCAAAAGTCTGGCAAAAGGCAACTGTTCCAGCATCCACGGTTCATTTAAACATGACACACCAAATTTAAAAGGTTTTGGGGGCAGACTTTTACAAATGATTTTTCAAGTGCGGAAATACATCCCGTCAATTATGACGGCATGAAAAGGAATTAAACAGCATGTGTAGCGTGGCTTAACTAATCCACCTGGTTAAGGAGACGGAACAGCTGTGCACTGGGGATACCTGAGCCGGACAAAACCACGCTCTACGCACACTGCCGGGGGGTAGCGGGGGAAGACATTCTAATGAGCCATTTTCAGCTTTTGGGCGGTTCTCTGGAGCTCAACCGGTGTGCATTACGGGCTCGCCGAGGCTCTCACGCGCACGCAGGCCCGGGTTTTCAAAGACGTCTCAGAGCCGAGCTCCGCCGCTCAGAATTCAATTCTCCGCGCACCATTAAGCCCCATGCAAGTTTAATGTCACGGAAATGAGAATGAAGCAGCAAGGCTGTTTGCAAAAAAAAAAAAAAAAAAAAAGACAAATAAAACACTGCCTTCCCTTTACGAGCCGATGGGACGCAGCGGAATATTACCAAACCAAACTGCGATACTGGATAAAGCACAGGTTTATTTATTTGCTTGTTTGTTTTGTTTTGGGAGGTGTGGGGGTTGGGGAGGGGGTGCAGAGGTGGGTCACAGGAGATCGGAAGGGATTGCTGCAAACTTTAGTGCTGGTATCTTATCCCACTTAAAAATAGCTCTCCTCTGTCTGTAACTGTGACAAATACCTGCTTCTTGCTGCATGACCTGCATCATCCAGCAGCTGCTGTGAGGGACAGAGAGAGAGAGAGAGAGAGAGAGAGAGAGACGGGGAGAGAGAAAGAGAAAGAGAGAGAGAGAGAGACGGGGAGAGAGAGAGAGAGAGAGAGAGAGAGAGAGACGGGGAGAGAGAGAGAGAGACAGGGAGAGACAGAAAGAGAAAGAGAGAGAGAGAGACAGGGAGAGAGAGAGAGGGAGAGAGAGAGAGAGAGAGAGGGAGAGAGAAAGATGGGGAGAGACAGAAAGAGAAAGAGAGAGACGGGGAGAGAGAGAGGGAGAGAGAGAGAGAAAGATGGGGAGTGACAGAAAGAGAGAGAGGCAGAGAGCCAGACAGAAAGAGCCAGACAGAGACAGAGAGAGAGAGAGCAAGAGAGTGAGAGGGAGAGAGAGAAAGAGAGAGAGATAGATAGACAGAAAGAGAGAGAGAGAGAGAGAGATAGATAGACAGAAAGAGAGAGAGAGAAAGGGACAACAAGCTGACGGGGAGCTCTCCGAAGCATAGCCGGCCTGCTGTTGACACTCGGCTAACAGCGGTTTCATTCAGATCGGGTCCGTGACTCCCTCCCAGAGTCACCCCGCCACACGCCGCGTCACCCGGGCTCCTCTGATGGGTACTGAGCGCACGCACGCTTTAATAACCGCGTGCCTGCTCTCATTAGAGAGGACAGTCCTCAGCATATGGGCTTCAGACACGGTCTGCGTATCCGATTTCAAGCTGCGCATTACTGAGAACTCTGATGAGGCAACGGGAAACAACAGGGTGAAGCTAAATGACCTGCCTCTGAACCACAAGCCAAATGGTGTCAGTAATGCCCCCGACAGTTAGCTACAGTAACCGCGCTACCAACATCTCATTACTGTAATATGCTCTCGCACAGGACCGGGCAGATTATAGCCATTCAGTTACTGATGAGTGGGTCGCCTCTGCTACCTAGCAAATGTCTGGGACAGAACCTCTGCATCTAGGCCATTCTGCCTTCAATATTTTGTCTATTTTCATGAAGTGCCCCTTCCTATGGTTTGCAGCAATGTGTTGAGTACAGCATTCTATGCAATAAAAAATAGATCAACTCGATAGAAATCTCCACATCTGTATATATATGCGTGTGTCAGTGTATGCTTCATATGATGCTACTCCCAAACACGTGCATAATTAGAATCTGGGACAGACCCTGTGTGTTTCCATACAGTTCCATATTTATATATTTTAAAAGTGCCTCTTCATATGGTTTGCATGCCATAAAAAAATAGATATACCAATCATTGCAATACGCTGAGCATTTAACCATTTAATGGTTAAAACAACGGTTAAATCATACTTTCTATTGTGCTGCTCTAATACACGCGTAATTATCTCAACACAGCCCCAGACCAGGCACCTGCTGGGACGCCTCAGCTGCAGGGTGTGCAGGGCTGCGCCGGGGCCAGGGGGCCTCTGTGGGCGAGTCTGTGCGGAACACTGACACTGCATTCCGGAGCCCTGCCACTGCAGAGCCAGTGTTACAGTGCGGAGTGTAACTGGTAGAAACACAAGTGCATTAAACCGTTAATTTAAAAGAAAGGAAAACAGAGTTAAGGATGTAAGAATCTGCTTTAGGCAATAGCGGTTCAGGTGATCAGGTGCGTGCGGAAGAACTGTGTCTTCAGATGTTTCTTAAAAGTAGTGAGGGACTGGGCAGAACGGCTGAAGTGTGGAAGGTCGTTCCGCCGTCGGGGCACAACGGCAAAGAAAGTTCTGGATAGTGATTTTGTGCCAGCGCAATGTGATGAGACCACCTTTTGGTAGCACAGTGTAGTGGTCAGGAGTAGCAGACGCACACTGTGGTTGAGACAGAGGGCATGCAGGAGCTTAAAATTCAAGCACTACATGCTTGACGTTGTAAAAAATTCAGCAAAGAAACAGCGGGGAACAATGGGAAATAAATAACACAGCAATAAAACCGCATGGGCACTCATACTCAAAGAGACTAACCAACTACCTGACTGCAATGTGCACAAGATGAAAGGTGATAAATAAATCTTGACCGAAGACTAAATACACAGACGACAACGAGAGGAGTATCTGTTGGATTAGCGGATGAGAGATACGAATGCGCTTGGATCAAAGCCATAAAATAGGGCAAGAACCAGGCCAGATATAACCCAGTGCTAACGTGACATTCTCAATCTGACCTGGTGGAACACAACTTAGCGTTCACGCTCAAGCTCTGAGCTCAGCGTCCTTTTCAGGCCACACTCCCCTCTCCACAAAAAAAAAAAACCTTAGCATGAGAGAGCCGTCGACGAAACGGACACAATTACCATGCGATTTAGCAGCGCAGAGCCACAAAGGCTCTGTCTGGGAAGCAGTGCGGGGGCCCGCGGTTCGAAAAGGGCTGTGAGGCCACACCATCGGGGCAAAGCACCGACCCGCTCCCAAGGAAAAAGTCAGCTGTATAAACAGGCGTAACGCAAGCGGCGCGAGGTGGTCTGCAGAACACAATTCGCCGCATAATGGGGGAAATATGAGAGAGGCCGCAGCTGAACCATCTGCACTCGTCCCACGGAGGAGAGCAGCCACGCTCGCCGCCAGGGACAGCGTGTGGGCGGGTGAGATGCCCCTGCCGAATTCAACCCCTCCTCCTAATTCATCAGAGAGAGAGAGAGAGGGAGGGAGAACACTGAAGCAAACGCTCCAATCTGTGCAGCCTCCTTCACACAAGACTGAAAAAGACCAACAGACATCTTATCCCACCAGCAGCAAAACGAGCAAATTTAACAAAATTATTATGTGCCTGTTGGGTCACTCAAAGGATGTACGTGTTACGGGGCTCAAATTTACTCGTTGCATTTACACATCTTTAAAGTAATTAATCTTGATTAATTTTACGAGATGAAACGAACGCAAATACGTTCACAAATGTAGGAAGTGAAGTTGTTTAACGCGAAAGGCCTACATTCTGTGATGTTGTACACAACGTATGCAAACAGGTTTTAATTTGCCCTGTGAAATTTCACATTCTGAAAAGTTACTGAAAAGCAATTTGTCTGCCATTATATTGGGCATGGTCTTGGATATTGGGTGAATGAAAACTATGTTACTACAGACCATGACCAATGCAAGTGTGCAACATGCAGGCATAACTGAACAATACTAGCCAAATAAGAGCAAAATAGGTCAAAAACAATGGGCTTTTAGAAACTGGAAACCAAACAGAGAAACACAATGCCTTAACTCTTTCAGTAGTTCCTTGATAGCAAGTGGTTATGAAAACGGTCAGATCCACTCCCTGGTCAAACAAAGATATTATCGCGAGGCGGAGCTAGTTTTCTTTTGCAGAAACATTTTAAACACACCAGGGCTCTGCCTCTAAAATGAGAACGATCCCATTACAGAGTCATTAAAGGGTGTCCTAATTTCATTGTGATGTCTAATTACATCATGAATCACTAAACAAATACAATGGAGGAGTTGCGTTTATCAGCGCTGACCAGCTGTTCTCTTCACAATTTTTTTTTTTTTTTCTAGTTGGATAAAAAACAGAGGTGACAACACGAGTCATTAAGCAGTTAGATACTGTCATCTAACATGACATGAACCTGCTGTTAGCTTTGGCTGTGAACCCTGCAAAAATAACCATAAAATATATTTCTACTGGAGACACACTGCTCATACCCAAAGCATGCTGTTGAAGACAGACTGATTTCTCACGGTATTGTATAAAACGATAAGTTCAGCAGTGTTCAATTCAATGAAAAATGAGCATTAAAATAATTTAAAGTTTTTCCTGTGCTTCCAGAATGTAATAATGCTTGTAGCTCAAGCAGAGCGTACCCAGTGATGCATTGTGGTTTCACTATAAGTGGACATTTTGCAAGGAATGCTGGGAGTGCTTTAACCAAAGCCAGGACATTGACAATTTCATTACTGTTTCAAATGTGGAGAAATTGATCAGAACTGGGAAATATACTGAAATTTTACACAGGGTGATATTTAGCTGCCCTGTCCCTCCTTACCAGGATATTAATTAAAGACTTTCTTTTTTTCCCCCCTCTTTCCAGGGTTCACGATCTACAGTATGTTCTAGCACTGTATTTGGTGCCCCCATTAGGCCCAACAAACCTCAGTGAATCAGGGGATAGGTGGTTATGATAAGTACGGTCTGGTCCCCAGCCTGTTATTCGTCTGATGACAGTGACTTGCACTCTGGGGGTGAGCAGGGGGTGCGCAGTGACTCAGGACTCTTGGGGGGGGATTCAGTGACTCAGCCTGACCTGTGACAGGCGCCTCGATGTCCAGCAGGTTCTTCTCGGACCGCAGGATGGCGGCCCCCTCGCTGATGAGCCGGAGTGCCACACTCTCCTCCACGCGGCCTTCCTTGGTCAGGTGGGCCTTCAGCAGGTCCACCTTGGGCTTGCCCTCGCTGTCGAACACCTCTTTGGCCGTCAGCCGGTGGCTGGGTGGGAAAGGCACAGCTGTGGAGGGGAACAGAGGGGAGACACCTGTGATCACAGTGGGACTCCAACCCCCAAGCAGAGACCAGCTCTGGGCAGGCAGCACTGAGCGGCCCACATCAGATACACACACACGCACATACACAGGGAAACTACACAGGCACACAGTCACACAGGCACACAGGTCTGAATGCTTATGTCTGGGACAATATAGCAACAGGGAGAAAATCTGCTGGAGAGTCACGTGCTTGGAATTGACTACGCCTGGGTCTTGTCCAAAAGCAAATCCCACACTGTGTGCAGAGGACTTTAGTGAAGGTATTGAGAAAGCTATAACCAAACAGTGAGGTCCAGCAACAGACACTGGAGACAGCAGAAGCTGAATGATCAAGGAGGCTGCTCAGTGGATGACCACACATACTTTACCCAATGAAACTACTTTACTTAGAAACGCACGTGTGCAAACATACACACACACACGCACATGCACGCGCAGTGTATGACCGAGCGAGTTTTGAGAGAGAAAAGGAGGTGTGTAATGGAGGATGCTGGGGGGAGAGTGGGGGGGGGGGGGGGGGGGGGGGCTGTTGGGGAAGAGCTGAATGACAGAAGTTTATGCTAAATAATGATGACTGCTTTTGATGATAATCCCCCTGTGTTCTGCAGCGAATGTGTCTAAATATCATGCGCTCGCGTTCTGTAGCTGCTGAGGGGACCTGCTCTGTTTTCATGGCAACACTTCTCCAAGTGTGCCTCTCTGACCCGCAGAAAACAATGCCTGCCATTGCATTTATTCTCAATTAAGCTAATTAGGCTTTTGAAAAGCACTTATTTTGGTTTCATTAAATTTGAGAAATATTGCAGCTTCAGGGGGACGATCACTGTTCGTTATTGCATTTCACTGCCAAGATTGCATCTGCACAGAGTGATTTCCCCCTCCCACTGCAAAGCCGGATTTTATGTCTGTTTGTTAGACACAACAAACCCCACAACACGCCTCAAGCAACACTGATGGACTTATATTATGGACAGAAAGTATCAACCCTTGTGGCTGCATTAAAGAAAACCTTGTACGCCTTAGACAAATCTCATTTTAAAGACCAAATCCAGAGATAATAACAACCAAAACTGATCTTCCTTAGCATTAAAAGGGTACTGCTTTGAGAAGTAACAAAATCTCATTGTCAATTATATTTAAGAACATTAGGTACTATTGCTTTATGCAATCATCCAGCGGTACACAAACTGCCAGTCAGTGGCAGAAGTTCATTTGGACTACACTATGACTGCATTTACCAAAGCTAACAGTTGGTGGCCTAAGTGGTAATTGTGCTTAAAGTGAGAAGACAAAGATACTCCTTCGTGTGTTTGTGTGAGTGTATGAGTATCATATACTCCTCCCTAACTGCTTGGATACTTTCTTAATCTAAATCTTTCCTTTGCCAGGTCTCTAGTTCTCATTACATTCACAAAGCCCACCTCTTTGCTTTAATGACATCACATCAATCAGTTTTAGTTATGTCCCGCTTCTAGCTTCATTCCTTTCCGAGGAGGCACGGGGGGGGGATACGTTTTCAGCCGCTGGAAGTGACGTCTTTTTCACATAGCTCGACATTTAATGTTTCTCCTTAGACTTCGGCTAAATTAAAACCACCCGACACAATTCCTTCCTAATGAGGCAGTATAGCGTGCCGTGACGGCTGCTGCCGTAAAGTTGATCAATGGGGGCTTCATCGGGAAGGCTGGAGGCTTTCCCTGAAGTGAGCTCACCAGGGATCGCGTGTGCTGCCGTCTTCAGGGCTCCCTGCCCACCCTCGCCCCCCCCCCCCTCCCCTCACTCACACGTGCATCCTAAAGAGTGCTGTGCGGCAAACAGCAGCACCCGGCCACTGGAGCTGTCACTCAGAAGAGGTTCATTCAGGTAATGTGTAGAAGAACCACCTCTTCCCCAGCACAATCTCCCCTGACTGGATAACCACAGCCTGACTGGCTAGGCCACGCCTCTCAGCACCTACTGGCCAACTGAGGCTTCAGCTGATTGGCTGTGTCCTCTGCACTGTGACACATGAGATTCCACCAGTCTTGAGACATGAATGAGACAAACTGCAAAGGCTTCATTTTGACCATCTTACCGTTCCTGACAACACATGAATAAATCGTGGCAGTGTAGCATAGCAGGTAAGGAGCAGGGCTTATAACTAAAAGGTTGCCGGTTTAATTCTGTGCTGGGGCACTGCTGTTGTACCTTCAGGAAAGGTACTTAACCCACAACTGCCTCAGTAAATATCAAGCTGTAAAGACGGATAACATGTAAAAAAAAAAAAAAAAAAAAAAACCTAACCTACGCAAGTTGCTCTGAATAAGAATGTCTGATAAATGACAATAACGTAATGAATCGGTTTTGATTCATTTCAGCATTTTCACTGATGTGTTTGGATGAGACAACTTGGCACAAATGGTCTTAATAGGCCATAAATCAAGAGATATGTCACTGTGTCAGAGAGCACCCCGCACGTGTTCAACACTAAGGGGCATGTCATGGTTCACATGAGGTGACAGGACTTGGCAGTTACAGCACCAGTCAAAAGTTTGATTAAGATAATGGGAGACATGCATTCAATTTATATCACATTTCAATCTAAAAACGTATGCTTAAATGCTTGAAATTTGTTCCACAGACAAACGTAAATAGTGAAGTTGATGCCTATATATGCCTATATAAAAAATTAATTTAAGAAAATATAAGATTCTATAACACATTTTGGTCACTGCATAATTCCATTTGTGTTATTTCATAATTTTGATGCCTTTACTATTATTCCAAAATGTAGAACATAGTAAAAATAAAGAAAAAAAAAAACTTTTGACTGGTACTGTACATTTATACATCTTCCATCACAGCTTTCCACCTGTATGAAATAATCGTAAGTGCTATCTTGTGTATTGGCTGGCTACTGCTGATCTTTGAACTGTTCTTGGCGCACACATGCAATTGTTTTGTCCCTGCTTTTTATTCACTAGGAAATTTCCAATAATTCTTGGCTTTCCAAAAAGTGCTGAAAAAAAAGGAGTTATCCAAGCGATAATGTACCAGCAGCTGACAGCCACAAACTCCTTCTTAGAGATGAATCTGAACAGGCGCTGCACAGGATTCCGGCAATTCTTTAAAGTGATACCTTGGTTACGGAGAGAGTGATTGGAGAGTGCTGCTCTGCTTAATATCCCTCGTGCTACAGAGAGAGCACGCTGAACTGCTTCACCCTGGAAAATATGTGAAAATGGCAGTCCTGCGTGGATAACAAATCTTAGAGATGAAGAAGGTATGAGTCCCAGGAGACCGCACATCACACTGAAATATGAACTTGGAAACATCTCTTTCTCCGGGACAGCCGCTGGCTGAAGTTCGGCTCTACCTCCAGCCCCCCCCAACCCCCCCCCACCCCCACCTCCAGCACTGCGGCAGATGTGTCTATCAGGTCTATAGCTATGTCCAGCCCTGGCCACATCAGTGGAAGCAGCTCGGGCCTCAAACCCCGATCCGACCAAAGGATCACCGCAGGGACACCAGCATGAAGCAGATGTGCAAGGACATGAACCCTCCCAACAGCAAAGGAAAACTACTGGGTCTAAAGACACGGTGAATAGACACTCAAAGCTGTGTGGCCAATGCACTCCTCAGATGAAGGATTCTCAATGCATTGACACTGCACTGTTGTAAAATGCTAAAAAGGAGAAAAAACATCAAAATGAATAACACTTGTATTGAAAAGTGGCCTCCATAACCTAAACCAGAACAAAAATTTATTTTACAATACTCATGAGAGCCAAGCTGCATTTACTCTGAGGTGAAGCCTGGGTCACTGTTTCAAGTGATCCGTGTGAGAGCAGGTAGGGTGGGGTGGGGGGGGGGGGGGAGAGTCTACATAATATAATTGAAAAAGACACATTCAAAACAAACAAAAACAAATCTGTTTGTGTGCAAGGCAGTGGGCTGGATGAAAAACGCGCATTGTGTAGCTTGCCTGACAGGAAACAAATCGAAAGCACAGTGGAACGGTATTTGACATTTCCAAAACAAACACAAACAAAGACGGCGCACTCTGCAGACCCGATCGGGACTCCAGGGTCTGCGAGGGCGTGCTCCGGAGTTCCGCTCCCCGGGTGGGGGCGGGGGATTGTGACCACCAGCCTCCGCAAAGCTCCCCTGGTTGCAGCGCGGGGCTGGCCCAGGCTCCTGCTGCTGACCTTTCCTCCAGTATTTACGTGTCCCGGGCCCAGCACGAAGCATCCCGGCTCCCCCAGCTTTCAAGCGCTGGAGAGGTGGAAAAACTGACTGCGCTTTCCCCAGGCCCGTTTTCAAAGAGTGGTTTTCATTCAGCACCGTCACACCCACCTCTTTCTTTCTTTTTTTTTTTTTATTTCTTTTTTCACGTGCCTTGTTTCAGTGGGCGGTCCCCTCTGTTTACAGTACCTGTGCCACTGCCAGGTGAGAATGGTCTCCTCAGACCACAAACTCCAGGCAGCTTTCTGTGTCTCCGCACCACCTCCTTGTGTGTGTGTGTGTGTGTGCGCGTGCGTGCGTGTGTGTGTGCGTGTGTGTGTGCGTGTGTGTGTGCGTGTGTTCGCACGTGTATGATGAGGAGGTGAGCGATCTTGACTGGCCACAAAAGGAAAGGAAACGCTAAGCCTTAGCCTTGAAAGAGCCACCTGGATCACAATGTTTCCACGTGCACGTGGAGCAGAGCTCTGAACAGGCTGACAGTAGCAGTAGCATTGCCCTTTATGGTGATCTCATCCGCAAGCTTTACATTAGCTGAAGGCTCCGCACGGTGAGTCATGACACACGTGCGGCAAGTCAACTTTGCACTGAGTGGCGAGTCGAGTGTTCTGGATATGAAGCTCCAGCTTTTGTGAAAAATTTAAATGGGGCAAACTTGCCGGTCATGCCTCTTCAAGTTCCGAGCTCCCTCCAGCTACACTGCCGCTTGCGGTTATTATATTTTCAAAGAGTTTGGGACAATCAGCACCTCCTCAAATAACTTTCAGTCTGAAGGGAAGGGGTTAGGCTGCTGAAGCCACAAAGAGACTGGAAGCCAAAAAAGCTTTTTATTGGTAGGAAGTAGCTGCAACATTAAATTTCACCCAAACTCCATAATATGAGATTGCATAAAGACAGGAAACGCGTAGACAACATTGCCTCTGACACTGACATGAAGAAATGGAATTCAATAGGTCGAAGGTCAATAAAAGCAGCAATAAAACTTTATCTTCCTGAAATTCCACTGACTTCATTAGGGGAACCTGACCATGGGCCAAGAACTGGGACATGAATCCTGACTACATTTCTCCCCGACGGGAGACACTTACTAAAACAGGCTTTAATATCTACATGCTTGCACATTCTGGGGGATCTGCCTGTCCAGAAGTGATCACATTTCCCTTGAATACATTTTTTTTTGCTTTACCCACCCCAATGTGCAGTTACTTTTTAAATTGCGTATTAAAAATGAATTAGTCATTTACAAACCCAACATAATCCAGAAATGGTCTAGTATTACACTTGGCAGGCTGTTTTCACAGGAGAAGGATTTTGTTATCAAAATTCAACAGGCAACGGGAGAGCATGAGTGTGGAGGCGGCTTTGTACTTTGTACACACAAGCACACTAGTGACCGGAGAGCATTGCTTTATCACCTCCGATACGTATTGAGCTACCATTACGAGTCACTCACCAATTGACAGTGTTGTGCTCAGGCTAGAGAGGGCAGTTTTGATTGGTTAAAGGAAGTCAGTGATTGACAGCACATCACAGCCCCACACACTGTGTTCACAAAGCCTATTGGTGCTGCTCCTGCTCCTATTGGTGAGATGCATGTGGGCGGGCCCAGAGCTGGACCGCCTTGAGCTCCCACCAATGCCCTCAGGATTGCCTGCTGCATAGCAAATGAGGAAGTCTGAATGTGCAGACTGAAAAAATAAGACTGAAAAATAAGGCAAAAACAAAAAGAAAAGTCATATTCTGAAATCCCATCTCTCAAGTACATGACCATCGCATCTCATTAATTTAGCCATTAAATACACAATACTACACTATGATTGTCCCAAAATCTAAAACCTCAGAGATGTCTTGTAAGTCTGTATTTAAGTAGCTACATATTTGGCTGCTCGTGCTACAATGACTACAATTATGTAGTAGGAAATAGTAGACACACTGCTCCCATTTTCAGACAAAAGGAACGTACTTTAAACTTTACAAGCTTTCTTTCAAGACTTTTCATATCAATACCCTGTACACTTCAGGGAATAAAATCATCTATTAAATCACATAAGAACACACTAGACTATTAGATTACTATTTCTGGAACAAGTCAGACTTTGAACAGATCTTTAAAGAGACTATTGAGTTGTGCTATTAATAGTGAGAACAATATTTTTCACAGAGAACACTCCATTTAACAGAGAACAGAGAACTTGCCTTTCCACACAACAACAAAAATCTACAGCCACATAACTTCTTAAGACTCAGAATTTCAGGTAAGAGAAAGAGGTCCTTTGGCACAGTCTATTTGTCACTCATGTAACCAAAAAAGCAGTATGTTCCCTCACACCACCTACACTTGCCACCAAACCTGAACCCTTAAGAAGAATGTGAGGCTCCAACTGGGAGAACAGGGAAGGTGCATTTGCTTTAACAAAAGGTGCAGCGGACACCGCAGATCAGGCCTGCAGAGACATGGAAACTCTTGTGAACAGTGAGCGTTTTCCTGCCTTGTAGCCGGGCTCCTCTTGACAGCTACTGTGGAGGTGCCAGAGACAGTAAAGTCAGAGAGGGAAACTGGAACTCAAAATGGACTTGTCAAACCAATCTGTTCCTGCCCAACATTCTTTGTACTACATTAAACAATGGGTGGTGAAAAATCAAGAAGGATGACAAGAGGAAAAAAAACACAGATTGACCTCTTTTTTTCTTATTTATTTTTTGACTACAGCTCGTTTTTTTTTTTTTCCCCAGAGCTGTCAAGACACGTCCTTCCTCCTCAAACCCGAACATTATGCTGATCAGCCGAACCGCTGAAGGTAACCCTGCCAGCTACATTCAAGATACCAGCAATAACCACCGCTCCAACTACCGCTCACAAAGGCAGCGGAATTAGGAAAACCTGACACGGGTCCTCTGGTGTTTGACGTGGTTTCCAGCAAACCAGAGCAGCTGGGTTCGCTCTTGCTGCCTGGCGGTCTGAAGCTTACCTCGCTCTCCTGTAGTTCCCACACTCCCCTTTAGATCACGGCAAAAGGCAGGGCAGGGAGAAGCCCGTAAAACAAAAAGGCACCAAAGGTGTGACACGGTCACGGGTCCTAACGAGCTGCAGAGGAAATCCAGCTGACTGTTCCGCTCTCGGAAGCCGGGAATGTGGAACTTGGACTCTGAGTGAGGAAACGGTCCGAGGAGTGGCTGAGTTTTAGATGTTTTAGAGTTATCTGTTCACCCTACTGTGTGGCCAGGGCAAATTTCACGTAAGTGTTCATTCCTCCCAATGTAAAGTACCTCAGTCTATGATAAATATCACAGTGGCTGTATTGACAACTAGTCGAACAATGGTAGACAGAGATACCTCAGATCATGTGCTAGCTATTTTTCAACATCGAGCCATAGTTCAGAAATTCTGCACTCGCACACAAACACACTCGCAGCCAGCTAGGTAAGTTCCACACCAGACTGATCCAGCTTATGACTAAATAGACTGCATGTTATATGTCAGGTAAGTAAATCAAGCCCAAGTGCTGCAAGAAACAGAAAACCAAGGCTGCAAATACGCATTCCCTCAAGCCCCACTGGCTACACATTTATGAACTGTGTTCTGTAATGTAATGCATATGTCTACAACATATGCTTCCCCTGTTTCCCCAAGGCACCTTGATTAATTTCCTTTACTGACTGTAAATCCAATGTTGTTCCATGTTAATCCAGAACAACGTCAGTCATTCTCAGAGCATCCCATAATAAGAGCTCTATAGTAATGATCACGTTCTTCAGAGAGGCGGGGAAACCTGAAAGGTGTTGCTGTGACGACATTCACACCTACTCCCCTCAGATTCGTAACTTTACAGAATGGCTATTATTGAGTCGCTGCGGAGCCACACCACAATTTACAGAATGAATTCATTTTCAGTGTAAACCACCATACGCAGGCGCACGCATCCTTTTATTATTGCTTCTGTTCTTTACCCCCTTCTTAGACAACTGCAAGACTGAAGAATGCAGCCTGTATAAATGCATATTTGCAACTGGCAGTGACATTAGGTAAAGTCCACCAACAGCTTATGCAACATACCACAAGTTAACTTGTGGTAGGGCTTGAATAGTGTCATGCTCACACTCACTGGTCTGGGAGTGATGTTAGCCTGGTCTGACACTGTGTTGCTCATATACTTGAACGAATACACTTTTGTTCTCCTGTGCTGTAAGTCTGGATAAGACCATCTGCTAAAAGCACGTAATGCAATGTGATCTAGCTAAACCATGTCTGCATGCTATTGCTGTGCAGGGCATAGATACAGATTTTAAACAGCGGTCTGAGGTTCGAAGGAGCCTGAAACTATTCCCAGCAGGGGGCCATACCCAGGTCTGTCACTGGCCCAGAGTGAAAGAGAACAAGGCACCTGCCAGCCACAGAGTTTGAGGCTAACCAGTTATCACAGCATTTTTAGGAATCCTTCTCACTTCCAAGTAAAACACACTGCAATGGTTGAGTTACTTTTTCTCGCCTCAGGTGACTGCCTTCACCAGTGCTTAATTTAAATAGCTGTATTTTGTGACGTTAGCACTGGTTCAGAAAAAAGGAGAAAAAAAAAAAGACATGAACGCAAATTATTATTTCTTGGCATCCTATGAGGCAAAAATAAATGGCAGGAATTTCCTACAGAGACCAAAGGGAAACTAAGGGGGCCAAGCAATGTGGGGGGGCTGACAAATGCACCAGTCTAGGCAGCATATACTTATACTTATAATTATGAAGACGTTTTGAGCGAAGCAAGCAATTTGAAACGACAAATATAAAATATGGTCAGGAATATTATTTCTAAACCCTATTGGCTCATAGTTTAATATTCTAATTTGATTGGCAGTGCAGCATGGTGGTAAGCTGCAGAGATTGTAACCGAAAGATTGCCAGTTCAATTCCCTGCTGAGGCACTGCTGCTGTACCCTTGGGCAAGGTACTTATCCCACAATTTCCTCAGTAAATATACAGCTGTATGAATGGATAATTAAAAAAAAAAAAAAAAAAAAACTGTAAACTATGTAAGTCACTCTGGATAAAAGCATCTGCTAAATGACATTAATGTATAGGTTCAGTGCAGAGGATAGGCACAAAAAAGGTCTTGGGGAGGGAATGTCTCAGGGAGTGATGAAACCGTAGCAGATGAAAGGAGTCACACCAATGTGATGTCATTTACACAGCGGTCTGGTGCACGGCATCCAATGGAAAAACAATAAAACGCTAGTTTTATTTATTTTTTTTTTTTAACTTGTCCCTCAAGCATATCCCTGCTTTACAACAGGGCATGCTGTGAAGGCCTTTCTTTAACAGCGTGTTTTCAAATAAGGGTGGTCATTAACACTAAGGATTTATATGGACACTAACTGCAGATATTTTTTATTTGGAAAAAAAGTTAACTGATTGAATGAAATGACCGAATCGCTGAATTCTTGGAATGATAACTGCTCTCTTTGACTCTCGCTCCCACTGACTGAATGGTGTGCTTTGGCTGGGGAGACTGAGAGGCAGGAGATACTGTAGAAGCCTGAGTTCTGCTCAGCTCTGTGGATGTCCAGTCTCCACACTTTCACCCACAATAAGGCAACCCACTGGCACTCCAAGTCTCATCTCTCACAGGCACACGATGATGGCTTTCATTAGTGAAAGCGGGAGGCTCATAGAAATATGACTCACGCATGAGCAAGTTTAGCATTTCCATTCATAACCACTTCATGTTTTGTAGATCTTTAGCTTTAGCCTGGTGTTTTGCGGTCCTGGTTCTGTTTGATCACCAATCATGGAACGGTTTCACTTACTGAGTGGTTACTTGACCGTTGCTCTGGATTGGACATCTTCTGCCAGATGTTACAGTTGCAATAAGTAATTTGTTGAATAAATGTATACTGGAAGTGTGGTTATGCTGCTAATATGATAAAAAGATATTTTTGAACTAAATTTGTGTTTCTTCAAGTAGCTTTATGATAATACAAGGTAATTAACCGCAGTTAATTAGTAGTTTTTATTTAGTTACAGGACAAAGAATCATCAAACAGTTAATTAACTCACTGCCCTCACTGCTCACTGAGGAAGTAAGGTAAAAAATTTACCTCTGCTTTTAGGATTTACAATACAGAATGGCCGACTCTGACTTCTGCCGGTGTAAAAATCAGTTTAAGTGTTTCAGCACTTAACTTTCCATTTTGCAAATGAAGGTAATGAATCATTCCTCACTTGCTGAAGGCCCCTGCCAGTTTGGTTGGCTAATTATGTCTGTGCATGTCCATGTAAAAAATGCGTAAAATACATACTGTTCTCAAAATGACAGCTCAATCACACTGGCGGTCTGATTGGCCGCAGCCTACAACACACTGTGCACACACAAAAGGCTCCATTTGAAAAGTTGCTTTAATGACTACATACGGCTGCCCTTTTAATTCCAACCATTACAAAAATGCAGTTCACATTCAATCAGATTAAAGAGAGAACAGGCCTCTATGGACACAATGTCCAATGTTTCCCACCTCTGTTCTATGACTTCATAGATAGTTCATTCACTGTGTAGGACCTAGCTTTATCCAGCCATTCTAGAGGGAGAGGCTCACATGCAGGAGTGGACTTCAGTGCAAGTAAGACTGGGTGCCAGATCGAATCGCCCATGATATCCCCATCCTCCCACATCTCTCAATATGAATTTCAACTAAACGTGACAAAACGGAAAAATGGAAAACTCCATGTTGGGACTACTTTCATTTACAGACCAACTCATTCAATATATGACATTACAATAGATTATCGAGTCAACAGACACAGACAATGATCACTATACAGACACACTCTAACAATCAATGTTGTCTGAAAGGCTGTGCTTGCTGCTTGCAGTGTTACTTGTGTGTATGTACATATGAAAATGAAAAACACTGAAGTATGAGTGCGAGTCAAAAACCAACAGAACAAATGAATTTGCTGGATGGTAATTTATCTAAGCTTGGCTGTCCTGCTCACTTGAAACTTGCATATCAAAATAATAGGTTTCACGATGCAGTTTTCGAGATAAGGAATCAGACTTAGACAGGCTATTAAGACATTTCACTCCTTACTGCTTATCCCCGATTCCTTTTTCAGAGAATACTGCTTCTATTATGAAGAGCTCCTTCGTGATCCTTTTTGATGTTGTTCGTCATTACCTGCTCAAATTCATCCTTCGTGAACAACAATACTGGCCACCGCGCCCTATCCCTGCGTCTGCCTCTGGAGGTCTGATATTAGGATTCCACACGCGTTGCCACGTTCCCTGCAAGGCTTACAGCAAAACGAAAATTTCAGGGCCTGCTCAACGGCAACGCTTCTATCTGCGAGACAGAACTGACAGGGTGGGCTGCCCCTAGACAGGTATAACCATCTGCAGCAGTCTCTGCCATTATCGCTAAGGAGGAATCTGATTATTATAATGGCAGTCAGCCCACCTGGAAGATGTTTGAGCCACAGGGCCCAGAGGATCTTACTGGCCTCTCTTAAAAAAAAAACCAAGCAAGCAGCCCGGAGGCATTCATCTCCCTTCAAACGATCCAACAAAAAAAAAAATACCCAATTTGCAAGAGACAGCTTTTAAACCGCCCTGACTGAACGATTTTATTTCAATATTAAGGGAGAGTTTCGCAGACGTAGTAATGGCTCTTCTGGGGGCATCACATGATTCACTTGGGGAGATATCTGTGTCAAAGGGGAACCACTCTGTCACCATTCATCCCGTTCATCCCCAGAGAACGAGCTTGGGTTTAATGGCTGTAGCAGGCCATTTCTCAGACAGAAAACTGAGAGAAGATTACAACACCCGTGATGCAACTGTCTACGCAGCCGTGGCTGCGGTCTAAGCGGATATGAGCAGGCCAGTGAAAATCCCCATTACACACCTCTTCTTAAACAGTACAGCCATTAAACCACTCTCGTGCAAGCCCTTCCTCAAACTAAAACTAGAAAGCATAGAGATAACGGGCATGTAATCTGGGCTAATTCGGGATTTAGTCCGTTTTCCACTATAATTTAGCACACATAATTTGAACCTGACCCACTGAGTTAGTATTGTGATGTGGTTCAGCGGTGTGCTCCTAGCCCACTGCTCCTATATGTAGAACCCTGGTAAACAGTCTGAGCACTGACTCATTGACGGTCGCATCTCTGTGACCATGCAGCTGTCAGGAGGCATTTTAAGGGGCCCACAGTGTTGCTGTTAAAAGTAACCTTTGAAATCCTGCAAGGCTATGCGCCGGCTCGGGGGTGTAGGGGGGAGTGTGGGGGGGCTGGTCTTCGTCTTCATCTTACATATTTTAAAGGCAAACCCAAAGCGCCGGGTGGCCGCGTTTAAAAGGGCTGAAAACTGATCCGGTGGCATGCGTCCGGTTGGGGGGGGGGGGGGGGGGGGGGTTATGATCTGGGAAGGGGAGATCCCTAGCATTTGTTGACCCACTTCTTTGTCTCCAGCAGGGCTAGCCCAGGAATGGCCGTGGGCCCCCGGAGCTCCACACCCTTGCTAGTTTTCAGCCAGCAGCTGATAAGCTACTGATTTCAAGTTTCCACATGACGTCATACCTCGGGCAGACCACAGGAAAGGGAGGAATAATCAGACCCCCTGTGGGGGGGTCACCTGTGGCCCCCCTCTGGTTTAGAGGGGGCAGTACCTCTGCACAATGCTCCATATTCAGCATAGGTGTTCCCAGCATGGTGGAGGGGATGTACAGAAAGATGTGAAATTCCCTCAACTGCTTTCCAAGGTGGCTGGCTTTCATCTGAAGCAGCAAGAACTCACCACTCTACTCTGTGGAGCTTCCATCTTACAACTCATCATGTGAGCTGCACAAATGCAGCTCAATGAATGGCCATAGCTACAGAACAGCACAGAAGGGTTTGGATGGACTGGGCAGGTGTTCAAGAAGAAACTGACAGGATGGAGGTGGTTATGGATAATAACTTCCTTCCAGCAAGCCATCCAACTCATTGATGGAACGGCCAAATTTCCATGTTTTTTTTTTCCCTCAAGAGGCTCCCTCCATTTTCTAATGGGCTCTTCAAGTGCTACATTGCTGTTGTTTGCAGAATAATAATAAAATAATATCTTTAAGCTGGAGAGCAGCAAAATGCTGTATCCTTTGCGTTTGGTCTGAATAATTTTCTGCTCCACAGAAAAATCAAGAGAGAGAGAGCTCCAGAAGCATCCTCTCACATGCATCTCTGAGGCTGTTGGTAAAAGTTGCCTAAAACCCCCCAACTGTGAACCCTGAAAGTGCAAACATGCAGACACTCATTCCTTTCAATAACTGAAAAAAATACCTAGCGCTCCTCCAACCTGTCAGCCACATCTCTACAGAAGTATGTCACCTTTGAAATTAGTTAAAGGGGTCAGCAGTGCTGGTGAGGGAATATAAGGCGCAAACCACACGATGGCCCCGATACAGATAGTTTAGGGACGGTAAAGCGTGGTCGACAGATCTGCAGACAGACATAAACCACTACCAACAGCCAATGACTTACCTGACAACACAAGCAGAGCAAACCACAGCAAAGCCGTTAGCAGGACATGAGGGAAAGAGAGAGAGAGAGAAAAAAATGTCATTAGCGACAAAGTACACACTTCCATCAAGATGAATTACAACCTTGAAGTCTATCGAGCACACCGCATGCATTACACATCTCAGTAACGGTGTTTCCTTTGCAAAATGACCATGCAGAATAATCAATGCAAAAGGCTGTGATCACAGCATTCGTTGTCTTTAAAATGTTTACTCACAGGGCATGAGCAAAATCCCATCCATTGTTCAGACATTCTACCACATGAGAAAAGCTCCAGTGCAATTACTATCCCATAATACTGTACCACATATATTGTCTGCCTATATCTATTGGCTCAGTCTAATGGACTGCATCAAAGCCATAGGCTTAACAGCCCTTTGCAGCAAAGGCAACATGGCTGACACTGATTAGCTTTGTTAGAGACAAAGCAGAATTATAAACAAGATCCATACAGACCACATGCCACATTTGCATGTATAATGATAATAATATACAGGTCACAATAATATAGCCATTTACTTACTTTGATTATATATATATATATAATCAAAGTAAGTATATATTATATAAGCACACATTATACACACATAATATAATTAAGTGTAATGGAACAGCTTGGTGTGTGCTTGATGCATCCAGCATAAACAAACACCTTTATGATTCAGAGCTTCTCTTCTTTGCTCTGCAGAGCGGTCTGGGGAGCCCTTGAGGCCCAGCGCATTTAGAGAAGCAGCTTCATTATGGTCTGCTCCATTTTATTACGGAGTTTAACAGGGCGTGACCCCCCTCATAGGAGAGTGAGGGTGTTCACTGAGCCCTGGGCTCAATGGTGCGGGAGATACCAATCCTGATTGGCAGAACTGATCCACACTCCCTCTGTGATGTCTCTCCCCCCCCGTCTCTTTCCAAGGACTGACACGGTCTTAAATGCTGGATGCTGCTCTGGACCGACACAGCAGCTGCCTCCTCTAAGGTTCTGATGCTGACCAGAGTACAGACTCGTGGAGTCGGCTGGAGAGAGGTGTACGGTGTGCATGTGTGTGCGTGCGTGTGCGCGCAAGTTACAAAGATATGGCATGAAAACAAAAAGGCCAAAATGACAGGGGGTGACAGGTTTCCCCTGAGCTGAGTATTCCACTGCGGGAGGAAAATGAGTAGTGCAATTCTGCTCAGAGGAACAGTCATTTTCATTCAGATTATGTAATACTTTCTTTGGTCGAGTCGTTGCCCCAGCAGTCACTTCTCTGCACAGACTGAAAACAACAGCGACTTCTCTCTCCCCGTTCGAATTCGCCTGAACAATGGACAGAATGAATGTTTTGCCACCTGGTGTATGTATTTCTATTTAATGACCAGTTTCCTATAGTCCAATAAGTATATTTTTATTTTGGGAGTATGTGCTGTTTATTTTAGGAGTTTTCTGCCAAAGCAGACTTAAACACTGGAGATTAGAGCAGATGGAGAACCTGTTTGCTTAAACAGTGTTTAAACTGTTTACAAGTGGAGCCTTGCTGTTTTACATTTCCATGATTTCATCCAATTAGAAGGTCAGGAAAAAAAAAAAAGACGTTTTTCAAGGAAGCAGAATTCTACAGGGTTAACATTACAAAAACAAGGCCCATGAAAAGAGGTAGTCACATACCCAAACTGGACAGAAATGTTATTCAGATGGCTCGTGGGACACACATTGATGCAATTTTTTCAAATTTGCTTAATTATGTTAATAAAAACACAACATACGGATATCCCATAACGAGTATTAAGTTGCAACCATTAGAGCCCTATCAACCTTGGAGGCTGACGTGGGTAGGAGGGGAAAAAAAACAAACAATGAAAATAAGATTTAACAATTTTAATGAAAACAAATTAAGAAGAAAGAAAAAAAAACACACCTGAACACTGACAAACACGTTTCTTTCCACGACCCTCACACTGTCTGGATGTTTTAATACAAGAGTCATGCTCCTTTGCTCTCACAGTATGTAGCATGGTTTGAACCCTATGGACACAGGCACGGCAATACTGGGCCAGCTGGGTGGTCACAGACTGCCCTGGACCAGACCCACAATCACCCCCCCCCCCCCCCCCCCCCCCCCCCCGCCCCCCCACTGCTCTGCTGGCTCCTGGGGTGGGGGATGGATGAACTCCTGGGGCCACTCCCCAGGGTGGAAGAGTCAACCTTCCTGTGGCAGCACTGCGCTTAAGTCACTCCGAGTCAGCTCCGAGGAGGGAGACCCCTGTGTCTGCAGCTCCGTAAACTGACCTGGGAACAGCAGTCATAAACAAACTTGGCTGCCTGCCTGCTCTTTAGAGGGCTGGAAAATTGGCTTGCTTTCCGTGTGTGTGGGTGTGTACATGTGCTTGTACGTGTGTGTATGAATGTGTATGAGAAAGAGAGAATGTGCAAGGTAGATGTGTGGTGTGTGTGTCTGTGTGTGTGTGTGTGCGTGTATGCATGCGTGATGAAACAGCCACAATTTGGGTGGTGAGCGACAGGGTGAGGGTGGGTGGCCTGGTTTCCCTAGTGTCAGTGCACTGTGTACTCAAAAAAAACGTCTGTGTGGGGTACTGCAGAACAGCCAGAGCTCTGTGCTGAAGGGGGGCACAAGGCCCAAAAAGACGCGCCGCACTCCCTAATCCAGCGCGAGGCCGTAAGACAAACACAGTTCACAAAAACACATCCCTCACAGCGATGACCCACAAGTCACTGCAGAAAACCACATCCAGCTGGCAGTGAAACAGCAGTATCTGCTCACCAAAGACAGGCCTCCCCGCAGACTCTCGGAGCAGCGCCGTTACAGCATCACATCCTCATCCAAAACACATCCACCGAAGACTCAACCGAACACAATAAACTCCCACGCTGCAAGGCAATTAAAAGACAATTAAAGAGTCGGCAGTGAATATTTAATGTGCGTTTCCAGAGCTAATCGAGCCATTTCAGATATGGCAAATAAAAGCAGAGAACAAACATTACGCCTGGCCTTCAGTTTGCTTGCTTTTTTTTTTTCCCCCTCAAGGCACTTGCCTCTCCTTCACCTCACTCAACAGGGAACAGCCAAGAGTTGGCCAGGAGTGCACCTCAGTGCTACGATTACATAACCGCACACTACGTCTAAGGAACGGAGGATGACAGAGGGAAGCAGGAAAGAAGAGAGCATCTCGGTGCAAACATCGCTGGCCAGAACTCCTCTGACAGCTCCTCTGAGGAGCTTCGCCCTGGCAGGAGGGCTGAGGGGAGAGAGAGGGCCAGTCAGGGGGCACCCCCGGAGAGAGGGGATGAGACCTGTGCTAGCACTGTCTCCCCCCCCCGTAAAGGTGATGTAAAAAGGCCCCTTTATCCGTTTTCTGTATATACAAACAATCGTTTTACAGCATCATTTATCCCGGTATTGGCTGTCACCTTGTTTTCGTGTACGCCCGGCACACTCAACATTTTCCCCTATTTCCCCCCTTTTTATTGTCAAGTCCTGTTTACTCACGGTTTCTTGATTTATTCACATTTCTAGGCAACTTTGGGCAATCTAAAATCTCAAGAACCGCATCTTTGCATTGTCATTCCTGGAATTCAGATGCAAGGGCAGGTGCGGTTGCACTAGTTGACATTCACTCTGCACCACCACAGCTCAGCTGATAAAGTAATCTTATGAATGGGATAGACAGATTTGGGTAGACATCTTATCAAATGAAAATCTCATCAAATCTGCTCCAATCAATATTGTAGTGGGGGCTCCATCAAATGTGCTCATACTAATGTTAGACTCCTCATTAGAAAAGCATTGATCGGTTGATTGTGTGATTATACCTGGCCTCTTTCTCCTTGCAGTCCATAATGGGCATATTAAACCATTGGCAAATCTTACAGGCCTAAATAATATTAAATATTCAACCTAAAAAGAGTACCATTTGTGATAAGGCCCAACTCTCCTTCAAGCCCCAGACTTGCCTCTGCTTAGCATCCTTTGTGGAGCCCAGAGGAAAGACGCTGAGATGATACCTCGCAGGACACTGATAACGGTGATTCATCATTAGCAGACAAGGCGAATGCATCGACCCGAGGTGCTGGCAAACGACTAGTTACGACGAGTGCCTTGCCGAGCTAATTATTTACATGCTCTGTCACCTGCTGGTGTGACCGTGTTACATAAACAGTTTGATGCCTCAGCACTAGCCAATTACTGCACAGGGTGCGGGGGGGGGGTGGGGGGAGTGGGGGGAGTGGGGGGGTTTGGGGGTGCTCGTACTGCAGGAAGACTGCGCTGCTAACGAGCAGGGAGACGGACAGGTGCAGCATCCAGGTGTGCTCAGAATATAGCGTACCTATCCAGAACTGGGACCAACATGCATGGCCACTCCTTATGATGATGTCACGGCCAGTTTGAGGAACACACAACGTTACATTATTATTATTGCGTTATTATTATGCAGCAGTGCCCAAGGGGGGAATCGAAAGAGGAAACATTTTGGTTATGATCACTGCTCCTTACCACTATGCTACACTGACACTGACCTGGAATACACCTGAAAACCACCTTTAAGTACCTACATATAGATATACACACACATACACGCAATCCACTTCAACGATGCATATGATAAGGTCAATCACATTATATTTTTAATTGCACACAGTACTTGAGCTAAATTAATCCAGGAGGCTACCTGCAGAGATACAAAAAAAGAGAGAGAAATGCTGGAGAGTCATACACAATACAGTGGTGTTTACTTGAAGTCTCTGGCCCTGCATAGTGCAGTGAGATCTCTGGCCCTGCATAGTGCAGAGAGGTCTGTGTTCCCGACAGCACAGTGAAGCCTGCGTTCCAGTATTGCATAACATTACACGGTATGCTACAGTATCATTACAGCATCTCTCCGTGTTATCTGACTGCTGGTGGGAGTCTCCTCACTGTGTCAGCAGGTCAGAGAAGAGAGGCAGTAGATGACAAAGCACGGAGCAGGTGAGAGAGAGAGAGAGAGTACAGCCAATCACCGTCACCGGCAGACATAACACCGTACTGTGTACTTCACAAACAGCTAAATCCAATGAATGACCTCCTGGCTACAAGATGACAGACAAATACTATTAAGCCTATGGCTTCAGGTCTCAGAGCACTTTTTCATGTTTCATTACATAACATTACAATACTGGCATTTAGCAGACACTCTTATCCAGAGTGACATAATGACATAGGTTTAAATTTTTACATGTTCTCCATTTATACAGTTCGATATTTACTGAGGAAATTCTAGGATAACTACCTCGCCCAAGGGTACAGCAACAGTGTCCTAGCTGGGAATCGAACCAGCAACCTTTCGGTTATGAGCTCTGCCCCTTCCCACTATGCCATACTGCTGTTTCAAACATTACACTTTACCATGGGACAAGCCCCTATACAAATGCTCTGCTCACAGGAACCAACCGCTTATATACGTATCGAATCACATTAAAGAAAAGAGCAGAAATTTTGACTCTGCATTCAGAGGCAGCCTTCCAGTGAAGTGCCGCAGCTCTGCTGGCAGCCGTGATGATTTCGGAGCCCGCCATCGATCAGCGGATTCCCATAACTCTCTCATCAGTGTCATTCTCAGCCGAGAGCCGCTCACTCAGGAAGCCGCCGGCGCCGCCGCCCGCCGAATTGCCAAGCGTTGAGTGCAGCACAAAAGAGGGCGCGGACCCGTGCGAACAGCTCCTGTGCTGGGTTTTTCTTCGATCATGCCGCAGCGGCGCGGTCAGCCACCGAGCGCCCCTGTTACAGTGGGGTGCGCTCTTAAACGGGAGAGGACAAAAACACACAGTACATGCACGGAGCTGCAAGGAGAGGTGGGGCATTCGAGACCTGAGACCGGTGAGATGCACACACACACACACACACACACACGCACACACGCACACACGCACACACGCACACACGCACACACGCACACACGCACAAGCACGCACGCACGCACGCACGCACGCACGCACGCACGCACGCACACGCACACACACACACACACACACACGCACGCACGCACACACACACACACGCGCACACACACACACACACACACGCGCACACACACACGCGCACACACACACACACACACACACACACACACACACACACACACACACACACACTGCACTCAGATTTGACTCTCATTTTTTATAAATAACCTCCAAATTCTTCCTTGACCAATCCTGCGCCCCCTCATCAAACAGAAAAAATTACCAACATGGATTACCATGACATGTTTATAACATTTATGCACGTATTTATAATATGTAACTTCTCTGTTTTGTTTAGCGTCCAAAATACATCAATTTATAAATATGCAAATATTATTATAACAGGCAACAAAACTAATAAGCTAGTGATTTAACTACCAACAAAGCACTGTGCTCTTCATCTGTAGAAAGAACAACCTGATGGAATGTGTGTGGAACTAATAATTAGGCTAAAGGTACTGTTAGGCCTTGCCCATGTAATGCAGGGAGAGTGTCTGATTGCGGGGGTACAGAGGGAGGTGAGAGGAGCCGTTACTCGGCCTGGTGAGTGTGGATGAGAGATCTCTCACAAAGGAACAGCGTGTCCTCCTCTTGGCCCGCTGGAACACCTATTCATCTCTCCTTTTTTCGGCTCACTTCCTCTCTGTCCCTCCCTCTCTCAAAGCAAAAATTACGCGGTCTGAGACGGGCGGTCTGTGTGCTCATCGGCAAATAATTCACTCTTTGGACAGATCGTGAGCAACCCTTTTTTATTTGTATATTACTGTAAGTATCTTGTCATGACAGACTTGTAGGTCACTAAGGGAAGAGCGCCCCAAATAATAATACAGAATAATAACGATCTTGAATGAATGAAGTCTTCCCAGTCAATGAGCACATGAGGATGGTACAACAGTAACTAGCATACATACAGAGGATAGACCAACCAGCCACCCCTCTTTTTGCTACAGTTTGTAAACCTGACAATTGAAGCTGCAGGAGTCAGCATTCTGTCAGGGTATACGCTTTTCAGATGCAATTAAACCTTTATGGATTCTCAGGCCAGCTCTCACAAAACAAGAGCTGCATACATGCCTCTGTGTGCATGAGAATGGCACCTCCAGCTGGGAACTGTGGAGGGTCTCAGCCAGAGCAGGGGACAGGCAGATGCTTTATAAATGGACCAAAACCTTCACATCTGGGCACTGGATCATTCTCACAGACACAAACAGGATTTTCTAACCTGATGTCCTGGGATTTTCCTGGCACACATTTCTCTTACCAGGAGCACACTTCTCAAATCTGCTTTTTCACTATTCTATACTATACTATACTCAAATATACTATATATATTATTACTATACTATACTCAATTAAACATGTCTAAAAAAGGTTTATCTTCTGGCGTTGCTGTGCATGCCCTCACTTCCTCTGACTTCTTATCTGTACATGCAAGCCCACATGGAGTGCACAGACAGCTCCGCACTCACTAAAGCTCATTTGTAAATACATACATGTATATGCACCCTGATTCTGGAATCACCAGTGAACCACACTACACTCAACTCACCCCTCTACCACCTGTACCAGAGCAGAGAGTTCTGAACAAGGCGCCCCCTGAAAAAAGGCTGGGCGAGTATCTAGGGGGGTAATATAAGGGTGTCCCAAGAATTCCTCTCCAGCTTAAGTCCACCCTACCATGGCAGGGTGAAGCCAAATATTCTACCACTGTTGCGGACTTCCTGTCACAGTGGGTTAATGACACAAACCAAACTCGGACTAGTGATGCCTAAGCTCAACACAGGCATCAACTGGGGAACTCCTTCCGACTGGGTACAAATTCCTTTTGGCTGCCACAGTTACCAAAAAGCTTCCGCCTAAGCCCAAACCTCCTGATGGACGGAGCAAATCCAGGGGACCGGCACCGGCTGAATGTTCCTGAAGGACTGGGATGATAATTCCCTCAGCCTCCTTAAGCCTGTTCACCAGCTCCCCGAGTGATCATGATCACCTTAAGTTAATTAGTGCTCCTGACTCTACTTTGGGAATCCTACAAATACACATGTGGCGCTGTGTGCGCCTGCTTCTTCGATTTGTGAATGTTAACTTCAAGCTTCTACTCCAACCTGGAGACTCCATTAAATTCTGGTTAATTAATGTTTTTCCTATCAGACAGAGAACAAGCAGTTGCCCCCACATTAAAACATCTGGAAAAATGCAAAGTCTGGTCCTAATAAGTCAAAATGCATTGACCAGCCGGTATCTCGGTTTTTGAAGCGGCCGTGGGTACGAGATCTGGGTTTCTCTCTTCGGCAGGCTTTGTAGAGCGCGGCGCTTTCTCACTTCAGAAAAAAGGGAGACTTGCTTCAAGGCAAGCCAGAGCGGGTCATTTAAACATTCGCATGTACCTCTTTAACATGCATTAGTGGGTGGAAAGCTGGCACGATTAGCTCCCCGAGCTTTGAAGCTCTTGCCTTTGAGTCCTGGGCTCTAAACTCTAATCAGGCTTGAACCGTGAGAATGGTGCTGAGAGCGGAGGGACAGAGAGAGAGAGAGAGAGAGAGAGAGAAAGAAAGAGAGAGAGGTGGGGAGAACCTCAACGAGGCTCCCAGAATACGAAAGGACACTCGAAGGCCAGTTACAGGAAGCTGGCTGGTGCAAAGTAACACCTTCGCGCTTTGCGGTTGGTTCCTGTGGTACACGAAGACAGATGGGGTTGGAGAATGTTAAACAAGGAGGGAAAAAGGGGGAAGTTCAATGGACTGTTTTGTGCAGAAGCTGAATAGCCAAGGTTATCAGTGTCTAAAGATGCCATTTCACAAGTCATTCTGTCATGTGATCTTCATGCCTCCAAAAAGGGTTTGATATTTCTCAAACAATACTGCAAACCTTTGATGTATAAGACTGGTTATGTTGCTGTATAGCAACAAAGTTGCATAACCTTTTCTGTGCTATCCAGGACTTCACGGTCAAAACATTGTGTACAGATGACAGAGAAAACAACAGCAGTCGACCATGCCTTTAGCTACAAAGCTGCCTAGCAGGAATGATCTTTCTCATTTGTGCTAGATTCAGATGTTGTCTCAAGTTTCAGATCTAGGGTACGATATCATTTCATTCTCTTATCATTAACTGTTGTCATAACTGTATATTCTGTTATTAGATAACTATGTTTTCATAGATACTCACATATTGGATGTTATCACACGTGCTGTATTTATGTTATCAATTACCACTTTTTAATCTTTTTATTTTACAATGATTTTCAACCAGTGCTCAGTGAAACACTCTTATTTTCATTCTCTGAGCCATTTACAAACAAAGTTTGATTTGACTTTGATTCCCAACTGATAATATTCACTCTTTGTAAAGTAAAGTCAGGCTGGTGGTCATTTATCACCCTCGATATTAACAGCACCTTTTAAACATCTCATGTCAAGTTTGAGGAAAAATTCCTCCCTGCGCATTTCATCATGGGATACATGGAAATGTGATAGAATGTAGAGGGTTGCCAAGGAAACAGGGCTGTTGAAACCACACAGAAATCTTTCATCAATCACACCAAGATACTGAAGAAAAAAAAAAACACATTAATTGTAACCACAGTCACTAACAGCGTCCAAGTCAAAGTCAACAGACAGTTCGCTGGTGCTACTGCGGGCACAGCTATTGAAACTCGAACAAGACAATATAAGATAACTCGAGACTGTGAGCTTCCTCTACAGTATGAGATGCAATTACACTGGGAACGGCCATGCAGAGAGGCAAAAGCCCCCCCCAAGGACTGAGTTCTCTTATGAAAGGCACCACATGGATCCACCGGGCAGAGCACACAAGCCACGGCCGACAGGGCCAGATCCATCAAGCCTGTCACATCAATCCACTCCGTCCAGACTGTCAGCTCGTAAACCCAATAGCATTTAACCACTGCACTGTAGACAGAGCATGTTGAAAGACTCCCGCTGAGAGACGTATGAGCCAGATATCGCTGGACACGTTATTAGCACAAACAAATATTTCTGTCAGAAACGCCAGCAGGGGTCCTGCGAAGGGGTTTTGAAGAATAACAAGAAGGTTATAGTAAAAGCCAAACCCTCCACAACAAGCCATTAAAAACCCCGCCATCATTTCCTGGCAGGCTGGTTCCTAAGGTGTTGAACTGTGGACGGTCATTTGACACTACTGGGTCACAGCAAAGGTTTCTCCTACAGCAGGTTTGCATAACAATGAGTCCATTAAGCTGCGGCGCAAGTCTCCTGCCATTTGCTGCATTGTTTGGAATGTTTACTAACCCGGAGATCAACTCTCGGTGGACACTGTATATTAGGCAGTTCCTTGCTGCCGCTCCCAGTGCACCAGGATAACTAACCCTATTAATGCACACCTGCTATTCCGAGGGCCACAAATCAAATATGCTAAATACAGCCCACACAGCTAGCATGTGACTAATTCCTTCAGCATCGTCATGGCATGACCGAGCCCCATCGGGGGGGGAGGGGGGGGTTACTGCAGTGAGCACACCCTCTGGGAGTTCTGCAATGGTGATCAGGCTGCATTCTCCCAGCAGTCTGTGTGTGTGTGTGTGTGTGTGTGTGTGTGTGTGTGTGGTTGTCACACACTATGGGACTCTGACTTTTGCTTCAGAAGTAGGACTTATAAGCCATGAAAAAAGGTTTTATGGTTTGGTTTGCGGGTGGGCCACAACTGTTGTACCGTTAGACAAGACTACTTCACCCAAACAGCCTCAGTAAATATCCAGCTGTATAAATGGCGAAAGTAAAAACTGTAAGCGATGTAAGTTGCTGTGGAAAAGAGTATCCGCTAAGCATGTAATGTAAATGTCATATAAATGTGTGTGTGAGTGAGTGTGTATATGCAAGTGTGTCTTTGTGTACATGCATATGTGTGTATTTCTGTGTGTATGTGTGTGTGTGAGGGAATACGTATGTGTGTGTGGTGTGTGTGTGTGGTTGTGTGTGTATATGGGTGTGTGAGGGAATGTGTATATGTGCGTGTGGTGTGTGCGTATGTGTGCGCGCGCATGTGTGTGTGCGCATGTGTGTGTGTGTGTGTGTGTGTGTGTGTATATGGGTGTGTGTGTGTGTGTGTGCCCCCGCGGCGGAGGGGGATCGATAGGACAGCAGCTGGGGAGTCAGCAGGCCCGCTGACGGCTGGGAGACCTCTGGGGCTGGGGAATGAATCACGGCCCATGCCGGAGCAGGAGCCACGGCCGGGACGATACATCACGGGAGACAGGAGAGAGGGGGAGGACACCAGCATGCTGAGCGGTGAGCGCAGCCTCCCACGCGGGGCTCCGTGCCCCGCCCCCTATCCCCCCGGCTCTGCCTCGCACCCGCAGCAGTAAGGACTGTAATGGCGTCTGCTAAAGCACCGTTAACCTCACAGCACACCGTTTCTGCGATCTTAGACCACACAGGGAAGTGTTGCGAATTACATGCAAACCTGCATCAGCCTTACACACAAAGCGATGACAGAGACGGCAAGACTCATGAACGGAACCCATGAATCTGCACAGTACCAACACTTGACTTTCTGATATTGCATTACATATCTTATCCACAGGGACTTACAGAGGTTACCGTTTTTACATGTTATCCATTTATACAGCTGGATATTTACTGAGGCAACTCTAACTACCTTGCCTTGGGTACAGCAGCAGCACCCCGGTGGGGAATTGAACCAGCAACCTTTTGGTTACGAGCCCTGCTCCTTACCACTATGCCACACTGCCCATTATGTGTGACATAGTGCAGGAGGGGCTTGGTTATGATCACAGCTGATTGGCTGCTCTTGCCATGGTGGGTTTGAAAATGCTGATGTGCAGTCCCTTATTGTCAACAGTGTTCTGCGTGGCGTGACTGTCTCGATGGCCTCACAGGGGCGCGCAGGGGGGAAAAGTGACATGAATTAGGGAAGTGGCCCATTTGAACAGCCCCGGGACAAAATGTCAAACAGCACGCACGCTCCAGAGACTGTTTTGTTTTTTCTTCTTCTTGTTCTTTCTCTTCCACGCGTGCAGTTCTGCGTAATTAGCGTAAATAATTAAAACAGCGGAGCACAAAAGACCGCGGTCGCGGATGTCGGCTTCACATCTCCGCGGTGCCGCTGACAGGACACAGAAGTGCAGCATAGTGGTTGTGGAGCAGGGCTTGTAACTGAAAGGTTGCTGGTTTGATTCCCCACTTCGGCTCTGCTGTTGTACCCTTGGGCAAGGTACTTAACCCAGAATTGCCTCAGCAAATATCCAGCTGTATAAATGGGTAATGTATTAAAATGTCTGTAACCTCTGTAAGTCGCTCTGGATAAGAGGTCTGCTAAATGCAAATAATGTAATAATGTAATAATGAGAAGTCCTCTGCGGGTCGCTGACGGTGTGGAGGCTTTGCCACACAGAGGCACTGGCCCGGTGATCCTGTGGCCGGTACCGTACCCTTTGCCCTGCTGTGTGGTGCTGCTGTTGCGGCCATTGAGAAAGGATTAGGTTTCTTCAGAACAGGGATGCTATCAGCATTAAAGCAGGTCTGTGACATAACAACACTGAAACTAGAGTCCTCCCAGCGACTCACAGAGACGCTGCCACACCTTGCCAGACGAAGGCCTCTAAACACAGACGGCCTCTACTCCAGCTCAGCCTCCTTCTGCTGAGAAATCAGAGCCCTCTCACCCTGCACATTCCTCCCCAGTTATGCAACACGCACCTCCCATCCAATGCAGTTTTAAAATAAAATGCTTAATCACTTCAACACCAGGTTATAAAACATCGGACAAAACTGCACTTTTGTCA
Source organism: Megalops cyprinoides (assembly GCF_013368585.1). Taxonomy (NCBI): domain Eukaryota; kingdom Metazoa; phylum Chordata; class Actinopteri; order Elopiformes; family Megalopidae; genus Megalops; species Megalops cyprinoides. The sequence continues at coordinate 5,519,237 of NC_050600.1, read as the reverse complement.
CTGGTGCAGAATGGATTAAAGCTACAAAGATCATTAAAGATTAGACCGTTACTCCAGGCCCCACAGGGTTTAGCGTACGCAGCAGCGGACTCTGTACTCTAGTGGAAATGTTCCTTTGTCTTCATGCGTCTCTCTACTGAAAACAGTGCAGGGAGCACAGCCACAGAAACCCCCAGCCAGTGGTGCTGCTCACTCAAGTCCGAACATTCAGAACACCACAAAGACCCCGATAAACTGAAAACCCTCCCACCCTCCATCTGAAAACATAAAAATCCTTCACTAAATTCACAGGACTGTAACAGCAGACTCCTCAAAAACATTACATTACATTTAGCAGACGTTCTTATCCAGAGTGACTTGCATGTTAAAACTTTACACGTTACCCATTTGAAGATGGAAAGATGGACACATGGATACACAGATGGATATTTATTGAGGCAGTTCTGGATTAAGTACCTTCCCCAAAGGTACAGCAGCAGTGTCTGAGCTGGGAATCAAACCTGCAACCTTTTGGCCAAAAAAACGTCAGACTTCTGTCATCATAATTAAGATAATTACTATCAGTAGCACCAGCAGAGGCACCTGTAGTATCAGCTGTGTTCACAGCTGTGGTGGCATTACAGCTGTTCTCAGTCAGTGTCAGCTGAGGTCTGTGAGCATAACAGAAAATACCGGGCCTCTGTGGGCCGTTTTCCTCCTGGCGGTAACTACAAGGTGCAGGCAGGCTGAGAGCGGCACAGGAGTGTTTTGACTTCAGGGTGCTGGAAAGGCTGGGAGGGCGAACCTGGCCCCCGCACACAGCGCCTTTTGTCTCTGCTCGAGGACTCTCTCCATCACGCTGTCAGCCCCGGCCGCGCTCTTGATCACTCGGTGACACGAATGTCTTGCCGCGAACATGCTCTCCCCACTAACCGCACCCCCGCCCCCCCCCCCCCCCCCCCCCAAACCCCCCCGGAGTGATTTCAACAGCCTCTCATAAAGACAGCCTTGTTAGCCGGGCCGCTCTTACGAGTGAGCACTGACATTTTGAAGACCGTACGCCTGCCTGTGCAATAAACCATCGACAGGGTGAGGATATTGAAATTGCAGTTTTATTTTCCTCAGTGTCTTTATTAGTAATAGAAAATATTGTATGGTGTATTCTTTAACGTAACGTTTAAAATATCAGAATCATAACAAAATGTATAAAATGTATAAATCTCAAAATACCATGCAAATAAAATTAAAACAAAATAAAACTGATACTGGGAAACAGTAAAGAAAATGACAATGTAATTGCAGAACTGCTGCAAAGATTGGTTCATTGACAGCTGTGTGTGTTTGCGTGTGAGTGAGTGGGTGAGTGGGTGGGTGAGTGAGTGAGTGAGTGAGTGAGTGAGTGAGTGAGTGAGTGAGTGACATCCAAAAACACGCTGAGAGAAATGCAGCCCAAAACAGAATGAATTCAAGAGACAGAAACTCAGAGGTTTACCAATATACTGAGCCAGTGAGCCAGTAATATATAGCATATGGAGGTACTAGTTTCCAAAGGAACTCTACAGTTCCTGGTATTCAGAAGAGATGTCTGAATGTATGTCTGTATCTCATGAATACAATTTATATTTATACTACATATTATACGATTATAATTTTCTCTTCAAAGACCTCGATATCCATGTTATGCGGTTTTCAATGTCTTAATAATAACAAAACATTTCAACCAAACTACAACTCAAGTTTCCTGTCAGAAGATATTTGTTCACAGCTTACAGCTGAACAAACAGACGTGATTACACCTCCCAAGGAGTCCTACTTCACAGCTCCAACAGTCTTCGGTATTTCCAGATCACAATTACAGGACAGATACCAGGGGATGAAAGCATTCCATTTTGTCATCACAGCTAATGCACAATGTCCATAATATGACTGACCCATATTAAACTACGCACCGAGTGCAGATTCAGTTCCGGAGAATAATGAAAGCTTTAGGGCCGATGAAGAGCGAGTATAATGTTATCCGAGAGCCTCAGGAATGAATTAAACGCCATTAACCGAGGCAGCCGATGAGGGAGAAATCAGGCATGTGATGTGCTGTGGCACCAATGTCACTCCGCCTCAAACACCTGATCCGTAAGAGCAGCCAGTCACGCACGCACGCACGCACGCCACACACTCACACATGAACCACAGGTGCATGCACACATGCATGTGTGTACGCACGCACACACACTCATCACAGGCTAACATACATACGGTCACCACAGCGACACACATGCACACAAACACACACGCACACGCACACACGCACACCCACCCACGCGCACACACACACACACACACACACACACACACACACACACACAATCAGCTGCGGGTCAATGCTTTTCTTGCAGCAAAAGAAGCAGCGCCTCTTCAGTCTCTTTTAGCTCCACTTTCATGTACTCAAGATCATCAGTTGAAATACCTCCAACTGCTTATGCTGATCAATCACGCAACACTCCCATGCTGGCACAACAGCAGCAAACCGGCCCCCGTGTGTGTAACAATGCAAAGTGATGATTACAGTGCTGTGTGTGTGTGTGTGTGTGTGTGTTTATGTAGCCTAAACACCAGCCCCCATCTGCCCAAACCCACCCTCATGGTCCTCTGCCGCACGCTTCTTTTTCGCCAGAGAGGAAAGGATTAATTACACAAAGCCCCCCTAATCACTGTGTTTTCTGGCAAAGGCCGCGTCAACAGGAGATGACACTGTTCCTGCTCTCTGATTGGGCGGAAGGGAGGGGAGGCGGGAGCCGAGGAGAGGCCTTGCCTTCACGGCCGTTCTTGGAACGGACGCAGGGACAGGTGGCCAGGTCGTGGGACGGCACGGGGGGGGTCCATTCAAATCGCCCGGCCAAATGGGCAGGGCCAGCAGGCAGCTGGGCGGAGCAGCGCAAAGGCCCCTCGAAGGAAAGCCAGCGCCACGCTGCAGCGGGAATCACATGCGCCGCCGAAGACCTGACTCAGCGGCGGTGGCCGACGCCCCCTCCTCACAGCCGTCCTGGACCGGGCCCAGCCAGCACCCAGCCGCGTATTTTAAGGCCAATGATGAAATGCCGAAACATCTGCTATATTTTATTATGTCACGCTTTATTCTAAATTTACCAATTAAATCATCTACACCTCATTTGCTCGGCTCGCCCCATAATGTCTTATTAATAGCGGTTACTCAGTAACTTGAGAAAAACGTTTCACTGGAAGAGGCCACTTGGACCGACATCCAGCTAAGTCGAACCAAAATAGACAGACCAGCGGCTGGTTTGGTCTTGCTAGCTTAATATTCCCTGCTACCTATGGTTTGGATTCAGAGTCTCTTTTTTTCCCCCTGCAAAGCGTTTGGTTTGGTCCCTTTTCAGACTCGAAAGTTCCTTTCCAGCTAGCGATCACAGATAAATACTGAATATCCTCCTCTCCTTCTGTAGGCTGTGCCAGAGTACCCATTCAGGCAGGGTTTGGAGGACAATTTAAAGGAAACTTCCAACTGTGAAAGAGAAATAAAATGCCAGGGCCTGTGCACACAAGACATGACGCAGACCTGGCACAGGCAGGAGGAAGGAACACGCGCGACAGCCTAGAACAATTCCGCTCTGACGTTAGCGTCTCTGTTTACGAAGAAACACACGGCAAAGCGCTGGCAGCTTTCAATGCTAACCCCCCCCACCAACCCCAAGCCCGACAGAGTCAAATGCAAAGGAGGCCTTTTGTGGGACGGGAGAGAAAAGAACCCCTGTGACGGAAAGGGACTGGGGCTGACGGAGGCCGCTCTCTCTCTCTCCACCACGTCTGTGGTTCGGACGGAGGGAGGTGACGGGGACAGCACACGCAGCACGGTGCGGTGCGGGGGCCTCGGAAACAAATATAGCGGCTCATTGTTGGAGCACCTGTGGCCGGCAGCTCCAGAACGGCAGCGTCTTTGTCTCTATATGGTCAGGTGGCGGAGTGCCACCGGGCGCTTCCGAAGCTCGGCGCTGCCGGGGCTGTTGACAGCGGTTGCCAGGGGCGCCGTACCCGGCCCTGCCGACCCGCTGATTAATGAGGGCTGAGATTTACCGTGGAGGCAGAGCAGGGGGTGCCGGGGGGTTGCCCGGGGGCTAGCCCAGGCCGTAGCCAGTGCGCTCCTGTGGAGCCCGTGGGCGCGCTAAGCGCCCCCCCCCCCCCCCCGGTCCCGTCCCCCCCATCCCGCCCTGATCCAGTAAAGTGGGTCACCAGGCCACGTGGGTGACAGACTTGGAGGTGATCTTTCCCAGAGAGAATCTGCCCTTCGCCGGAGTGTCGAGGTGTCGGCTTTCCCCACAGCTGACACAGCACTCCCATAAATGCCCTCCAATGTCCAGGGCGGGGGCGGGGGGAGTGTCAGGGGGGTGGGGGTTGTTAGGAGTGTCGGGGGGGGGGGGGGGGGGGGGGGGGGGGGCTTTCTAATCGTTTGTTAATGTTATCCAAAAATACACATCCCAGGGCCCTGACCTTCGCCCCCCCCCCACACAGATGGCAGAGGGGAACACAGAATCTGACGCCGTGCTGTGCTGTAGGGAGGGTTAACTCGCCCCTCTGTTTGGTCATCCCCAAAGGCCCAGCGCGTTCTCACAGGGTGGTCGGGTTGCACGCTGTACTGAGACGCAGGGCCAGTGTGTTACGTATGGATCCCCCCCCCCCAGCTATGCCCGTCTTGCTGGCAGCGTGGCTAGAAAACCCAGAGCCTGCTGATATTTTACATGGAAACAGGCACTTACACGGACAACCACAACTCAGGAAATGCGTGAGTGAGTGGGCGGGTTTGTCTCGCAAACATGCTTTTTTGTGCATTTTGCCTGAAAACGCCGTCCCACAACATACGGAAAATTTGACTTGTACCATAGCATCCAAGAAGCAATTTTGCTGTGCAAATCGCAACTACACTGGGGTAACATTATACACTGTAATACAGTGCAATACAGTGCAATACTAATATCAACACATATCTGTTTTGGGAGCGTGAAGGCAGACACTCGTTACTCTTCAACGTCATCCAGAGAATTAATATAAACCTCTCATATCTAACTACTCCATATGGAATTCTTCTGTCAGCTTTGTGAAGTTGCTTAGGTGCCCAACTTTCCCTGAAGAGGCCAGCATTCTCACACAGGGATGAACACCTTATTAATAATAATTATTCAGGACACTATAAACAGACATCTGAAAGGGATGTGGTTGAAAGCCTTCACTGGAGAGAGAAACTCTGCCGAGGTAATTCTGCTTTCAACATTTAAATATCTCAAATATCTAGCTAACAAGCATGTCACCCCCTGTATCCATGCAGTTATGGTCATTTTGCTGAAAATTGTTTTTTGTCATTGTTTATACCTAGCTGTGCAACAGCTCCTACATTTCCTACAGTTCCCACATTTTAACAGCACTAGAAAAGGAAAAGAACAGATAAGAAATTATCTAAAGTAAATTAGGCACGCATATTCAGCATCAATGGGGACATGTGCTCATTTTAGGAATATTATGGAGACTGGAAAATAGATGTACATAAAAATTATTACATTGTTACAAAGTTATACTGTTCACAGTATGCACTGGTATTGGTTTTCTTTGCCTGGCTATGATAACGGATAAAGATTACTGCTACATGTATCACATACGTCGTCACCTATATTGAGACCATTTAAAAAGTATTTAAAAATTACTTATAGAATAGAGCTTACATGGCACAGTTAGACTGAACTTGGACCTGAAACCCAAAATGTGAAAAAAAAAACACAAAAAATTAAAATTCTTTTGGAGATTCAATATCCACAAGGTAATTATATTCATATGGAATATGTGCCAGGTATTGTCCTATGATGATCACAATTACCTTTTACATCAGACACTATCAATGCAAACAGCATATCATCTTTGAGGAAACAATATCCCACAGTTACATAATTTATTCCATGCAGCTGGGCACTGTGAGACACACACACACACACACACACACACACACACCACATTTCATAGAGCTGGTGTGTTTCTGTGTATAATTTCACTTGCTATCACTCACATAAATGTGCCCTTACCATCTGTATTTGTGACTTATGGTGTTCCACAAACAAACAAAAAAAATTTAAAAGCAATTAAGGCAAAATAAAGAAGGAACAAAATGGATGAGAGCCTCACTCATGCAGTCTTTTTCTAGTGAGAAAAGAACACCAAGTGTAAATACCTAAGATGCTGGTCTGCATCCTTGCTTTCGTAGGGTTGGTTAAATTAAATAAATCAGTAAAGTAAATTCATTCCTTGGGAGCACAGGAGTACTCATTATAGAAACTGTCTGTGAGATAAGGGACATGAAATGAGGCTGCCTGTTATTCTGTAGTGACAGTGATTACATGGGGAGTGTGTGAGCAATAAAGAGAGAAGCTTCAACCAGGCACCCCTCGGTGATCCTCTCCTACAACGCTGTCCAGGCCAATCCAGGACTGTCCCCCACCGACCTGGCCCCAAACCACAGGCAGAACTCTCAGCCCACCCTGCCATAACATCATACAGTCACCCTCATGCTTAGAACTGACCCCACACAGCTGACACCCTCTCAAAGTGCACGTACGTACGTACGTACATAGTATCTTGAGACACTAGCAGTTATTAGTTTGGAAAAAAAGACCACCACAGTAGCATTTTCTCAGATGTAATCACAAAGTTAAATAAATAATGAATTATCCACTAAACCAGGCAAAATGGTCTCTCGGGACTGAAGAAAACAAAAAGACTTAAAACAGGAGAGAGAGAGAGAGAGAGAGAGAGAGAGAGAGAGAGAGAGAGAGAGAGAGAGAGAGAGAGAGAGAGAGAGAGAGAGAGAGAGAGAGAGAGAGCTAGCAACAGAAGCTAACAAGGAGCAGGACAACTGCTCTCAAACCAGCATCATTACTGAAAGAGAAGTTCACCAATCACATGTAAACTGCCCTACCCCCACCCCACATGTGCGCACACACACACACAGACACGTACTAAGGTTTGAAACACTCCCCATATGGATAAGGTGCATTAGCTGCATTCCAGGAGGGAATGGGAGGGTGTGAGGAACTAAGGAGCTCAGCATGGATATGTTTACGGTCACTGAAGACTCTGCGAGTCACGGACAGAGTGAGTCACCACCAGGGTCACTTCTTCTGACCGGCTAAAAAAAAAATTCCACTGCAGAACACCTGACACCAAATGCTAACAACACGGAAACAACATGCCTTCAACACCACCAGGTGATTTTTGCTGGGTTTGATAAATAAACAAACAAAGGAAGCACAGCCTTTCATCATACGGACATTATATGGTATCTTCCACGCCATCCCCTCAGTCACCATAGAAACGTACACTGTTCGGCCCGATCGTCCACTTTCACACATTTTTCTCCTCTACCAATGTAGGACTCCCTCGGAGCAGCCTTACAGACTAACCCACAAACACCCCAGAAAAATCACACGCACCTCAACACACTTCAATGTGATGTATATGACCATATATGCATGGTCTCATGCAAATATTGGTCTGGGAAATTATTAATTTTAAGGACAACAGAGATGCACAGAAACCCTGCCCTGATATGTGCCTTCGATCCAGAACCAAAATGCAGCAGAGACTGTGTTTGAGGCATAGTCCACGATGAAGCACTCCATAAAGGAGAATAACAGAGGGCAAAACTAATAAAATCACCACACCGGAGCATCTTCACCAATCACTCATACAGCATCCGCATTCTCAGTGCAGGAGGGGTGAGAGGCAGGTGCGAGAGGGGAAATGAGAGCAGTTTGTCTCCTGGTCAGCAGGGTGCACACGTAGAGGAACAGCAGAGGGTGGCCATGTGTCTCTGTGGTACTCTGCTGCGTAGTGTCTTCTCCCGCAGGAGCGGCAGTACGCCCTGGGAAGGCTGAGCTCTCTGCAGAGCGGCTGGCCCAGAAACAGCACGTGGACGGGTCTCCACACCTGCACTGCAGCCTGCTCACCCGGACACACAGATTTCAGCAGGGCTCAAAGGACAGTGAACCCTATTCACACACACATTCTCACACCCACTCAACTGCACGCGCACACACACAGACACACATGCACACAAGCATCCACATACACAGATTTTAGTAGGGCCTGAGGGACAGTGAACCCTATTCACACACACACACACACACACACACACATTCTCACACCCACTCAAATGCACGCACACACATACACACATTCGCAGGCATGCACAAATGTATGCATGCACACTTACACACACGCACGCGCGCACACACAGGCGCACACACACAGTTCTGCCCTCAGACCTCCCACTAGTTAAGCCCCACCCCTCTGCTTCAGTAAGGCAGAGCACAGCTCACAGTGCAGGCTCCTAGTGCCAGGCACGGGGGTGGGGCCCAAAACTAACATGCTGGACTCCCCCCAACACCACCAGAGGCCACGGCCAAAACACAGCCTTTAGTCTCTAAAGCGTTCACGTTATGAGCCTCACTTACTTACACCAATCATATATGAACCGATTATTCCAATTAACCACAAGCAAGCCGTAATATCATGGTTCTCCACTGTTACACACATGCTGCTTATCAAGAGGATGCAAAACGGTTCTGCCTCCTGGCACTGTAATTATTTAAACCCCGGGCCCCATGAAAAAGCATATGAAGTACGAGCTCTGCACCGACGCATGCAAGACAGCCAACAAAGATGTCACTGATCAAACACTCAAACAGAACGGGAGACATTACATTAGAACATGCGCATAAATGAAAGACGCCTGGAAGTGGTAACGGATGCAGGAAATGAGTCTGCCTGTAAGAATTTACCAAACAGGGACGAGGCAGGAACATGAAGATTGACAGGTTTAAGAGATGCTGGCTGCATTGTGATCACTGTTCTTAGATGGGTGGCACATCATCCCATAGTAAACATAGTGACTGCCATGTTTGCCTTCCGTGAAGACAAAATTAATAAGATTTCTGTTATGTGTCTGTTTGGGCAGGTTGGCTACAGCTGTTTAGAGCTGCATCATATATGCCTCGGCAAGGTGGAAATTTGACCAAATGGGGAAAAAAAAAAAATGAACCATTGGAAGCGAACCTTAGGTATGGTATTTCATCACACACAAGGGCTCATAATGCTGGTATTTTTCCGGCAATATGCGGCCAATGATTATCAAAAGCTGCAGTTTTCAGGGAGAGAAGCCAGGAAATTTCACAAAGTTGAAATTCAGACAAAAGCAGAAAGTTACTGTACAAAACTATGTGCTCTAATTTTTCCGCATGACGTAAAACTACCACTGCATATCAGGGAATGGTAATAGATGCTGTCTTCTGCCATCTCTTTTGTGACAGATTATATGGCGTATGGTTTTAAATGACCTTTCTCCATTACATGTGAATTAAATGCTTTTGCACGCTCAAAAGTCTACATGCATACATGTGTACAGAGGTAGGGAAAATTAACAACCTGACTTTTCCAGTTTCAGAAGTTGTGATGCTATGGCAGATTATATTTTTTAGGTGCTGTAGGAGAGCTTTTTAAATTGATCTGACAATATTCTGGCATCCTGCGAATGTTCAGGTGACAGCAGAAAAAGATGATATGCCCTGCAAACTCATATACAAAGCGTGTGCAGACACTTGTTAATTAAACGGCTTAATTATTATTTACAGTACTTGGAGAACCACAACTGCAGCTATTCAACATTATATAAATTCAACAAACAAAACGATTTCTAAATATAAATCACATATATAAATCATTGCTGATATTGTATGGTTGAGTACGGGACACATTGGCTTTTCTGGCAGGGCTAACACTCCAATCACAAGGACACAAAGTATCAACAGAGAAACACATGGTACAACATCTACTGAACAAGTTTCGTGGTTGATAATTATCACTTTCTTATGGAAAACATATCAAAATACAATATGAACAATTAATAAACACAGGTATTGTGGGCGGATTTGGTTTGGATATAGAGTAATTGGTGATTAACAGTGAATTGCTTTCTGGAAAATAAGCCTTGACTAGATTTAATTAAAGCATGGTTATTTGAAGAATGATTAAACAACCACTTTTAAAACCAGCCTTCCAGGGATTTCAACGGCAAATCTCATTACAAGGTCTTTCTGTGATGTTATTCCAGCACTGAGAGAGAGCTGCATTCTAATTCAATGGGCAACTTGCTGCAGCTCTTTGGGCAAGATTGAGGCACAGACCAAAAGTGCTGCTGTTTTAGTTTCCTAACAGCCAGGTTAAAGATGCTCCCCTAACTTTTTCAGCTCTCTGCCAAATGCTCAATTCATTCGCAAACTGGACACTCTCGCAGCGATCAACGATCAACCTTGGTCAGAGGTGCCAGATCTCAGTGACTGTCATACAGAGTTCGTAGAACCTGTGCTGAGAAACTGTAGAAGCATTTACCCTCACAATATTCAGTCAAGACAGGCTGAAAAAAATCACCAATGCTTTAACAACAGAGCCTAAACTGGGGCTTTTGGGATTCGGTCTTCAATCCTTGTGACAGCACCATATTTATATCAGCACTCCTGCAACCAATGCTCAAACACAGGGGCTTATGTGTTGAAATGTTGGTGGTGAAACGGCAGATCAGATCATCATGGCTTGGAAACCATGGGTGTAAAGAGTACTACAGTAGCAGAAAGTCATGATGAAATAACTCCTTATTAAATAAATATGTTTATTACATTATTACATTGCATTACATTGCTGTCATTAATAGATGTTCTTATCTAGGTCAATTTACAGAGATTACAGTTTTTACATGTTATCCATCTATACAGCTGGATATTTCCTGAAGCAGTTCTGGGTTAAGTACCTTGCCCAAGGGTACAACAGCAGTGCCCCAGTGGGGAACTGAACCGGCCACCTTTTGGTTACAAGCCCAGCTCCTTACTACTATGCTATACTGCTGCCCCAGTGGGAGGACTCGAACCTTAACCTCCATGAATACAGCGGCTTTAAGCTGGCATGTTTGATCACTCACTACAAGGAATTATTTATAGTCTGTAAACAGTCTTCACAACTAAAGTAAACAGTTTACATATCTTAAAATGTCAAAACTATATGTAATGTAACATGGTAATTATTTACATATTTATTACATACTATGAGTTATTGTGGTGTGACCTGTAGAAGGCTAGGCTATACAACGGTTAAATAATTTGTTTAAATTTACTGGGCCTGATATAAGCAGCCATGGTGGTTTACCTGTAGCTGCTATAGTTGTTTCAGTGAAACCTGTGACAGAATGCTGAAAATATGCACAAGGTATTTCTGCAGGTGTGCAGGCAGACACTTGGCACAAGGTTTCCAGGACACAGCAAACAATAAAAATGGAGAAGAAGAATCAGAGGACAAGAATATGCTAGTCTCGAGTTTTATTCCTTTAGTGACGGCAATGACTTTGCTCCTGTTTGGTCCTTTGTAGCACCACCTGTTTGTGAGAATATTCACCACCTACAAAAGAAAAAAGCATTTGCAAGCATGCAAGTATGCACATTTGTGTGGACAGCAGTCAAATTTTTCTGACCTCAGGATTAAAATAACTGTTTGTTGATATCACACACTATCTAGTGAGGAGGTATGTGGTTAAAATCCTGATTTTGTTCCTGATTTTGATAACAATTCTGTAATGTAAAGCATATGATCTTACAATGCTGAACATATTCCTTTCTCAGACTTGTTTCTCTGCGGGTAACCTCACACTTTTCAGCAACGCCAAAACAAGATGCATGCAATTTCACGGGGCTGCTCAGTGCAGTCTGAAACTCAGTGACAGGGTGTCTCCATAGCATCCTCCACATCACCGCAGGGGACAGTGCTTTTGACACTGATCTTTCAGGGGCCCCACTAATGCGGTCATGTGGACCCTGTGCTTGTAAGCTCTCCTGCTTACAGCACCACTTCAAACTAAGCAAAAACAGTGTATGATCCGAGGTCAACTGAAATGTCTCTGTTTAGATCAATAAACTGTCTGACCTAGACGAATGGATTTTACTTTCAGAATGCGATCATTACCCACTGGAGATATACATGTATGCAACTCTTATGTCCGCTGATCTTCATTACACACAGACACACACACACACACATGCAAACCCATGGCTTTGCTCACCAGGTTGCCTTCACAGATAAGCATTTTGAACTTGAGTCTGTGGTATCATCTGTAGCTGATGGCAAATCCACTCTGGTTCAAATGCACTTGCTACCACTACGGGGGAACAGATTGTGACCACAGTTGGCCCCGGCAAATTTTTGAGGGTGAAAAAACCGAGCTGCCCGGCAGCATGGCCGATGCACAGGGCTCTGCCGCCTCCTCAGCCAATAGGACCAAGGAGCATCCCGTGCCCCCCACCCGAAATAGATTCCAACTGGCAGAGCAGCCATGTGGTGCTACAACACACCCACTGCGCAGACACCTCAGGATGCACAGAGGCCAGACTCTCCTGACCAATGAGACGAGACCGCAGCACTGCGCAGCTGGACGCGTAGTTCCAGTCCATTCTGAGCTCGCACAGTACCACTGAGCCCTTAATCCAGACTGCCTGCCTCATTAAAGTCTCATATTAAATACTGGCAGCATACAGCTAAGCAAATAAATGACATAATGTGATGAAATGTTAACCGAGGGACACATCAGTCAATATTGATTTAGACTTATCTGGCATCCACAAGGCCATTTTAAAACATCCAGGTCTTGATTTAAAGGCCGCAGTGCTTGATTTAAACCCCCTCATCAAATATTTCTGTCACCAGAAGACAGCAGAAAGAAAGAAAAAAAAATGATTTGAAAAACTGTGTGAGGACCATTTGGGAACTTCGGGAACTGACATGTTGCAGGTGGTATAATTCCGACGCTCACTCATGTCGACATGCTCAGAGCGAGGTGACAACCGACATTTTTTTCTGCACTGATATGAAACTGAAATTGGCGTTCAAGTGTTGCATTTCATGATGGCTGTTTGCATAAAATCCATTATTTGAAGCTATATTAAGTCCCCAGCTTAAAGGCTTTTAGAAATCATTCTGATCATGAGAGGTCTGAACAGAATAATAACCGTCTATGAAGACTATCAGTACAGAAATGGTGAGTGCCTGACAAAAGTGAACATGCTTATATGTGCAAATGTATGAAGCAACTTTCAGCTCTCATGTATTCAATGAATAATTCACGTTAATGTAATGCTATTAATAAAGACAGCAAGATAAACATTTTCTTTGCCCTAAGGGTAATGTATTTATCTCAGTAGGTTTGTATGCCCAGAAGTATATCTGAAAATGAGTGTTCAGGTTCCATTCAGATTCACACATGGATGAGTGCGTTTGTGATTCAGTCCTCAGATGTTCCAGATTTACCAACTTGTGTCCAGTTTATGTATATGAGCAACGAGGCTTTGCAACCATGTAGGCTATATCACCATCTTAAATCGGCTAGAAGAAACCTATGCAGAAGCACACTAAATCACGATGGCAAGGTCTGCAATCTCACTTTGCCGTTCATATAAAATGGCATTGCTTTGCAATGAGTAATTAGTCATCTGTGAGATACGACCACAAAATATATATGCACAAGACTTGAGTGTATATACCCTGTAGGTGAAAATCCCTCTCTGGCCATCTGGTTCTCTCCAAGTGGAAGACCAAATGAGACTGCATGCTTGCGTTCGCGCCAGGTAGCTAGCAGTGTGATACCCTCATGTGAAACAGACTCTCACAGTACCCTTTTCAGAATGGAAACTTAAAATGCAGCCTAGAGTTAAACGAAACACAGAATTAAATACATCAAAAAAAAATAATAATTCCCTCCATCGACAGATCTGGCTAGTCTGAACAGTGCTAAGATTGTGAGGAATGCAGGAACCGTGACGGTGTATTAGAGCACTCTGGAATGCGAACCGCACCTGAAAGGCAGCCAATCACACTGTTCTCCGCTCCCTCCCCGGTCAGCCGTACACCTTTAAGCCTTAGGGGCTCACTGCTCACTAAACTGCTGCTCCCAGACCCGCAAAACACAGTGGTGGCAGTGACAGTGACACAAATGCCTTCAAATGCCACAGATGACAAGTTCTGATGGGTTTTGATTTGTTCCGTCGCCGTCCAAAGGCTGAATCCACTTCGCTTGTCTTTGAAAAAGGCAAAGACACAGCTTCCTCTCAGATCTCTGCCTGCGCTTAGTCTTATCATTCACTTGTTGACTGAGTTCACTTCGCGGTTAAGGGAGTATGCTTGCATAGGGTTTGGCTGATCTGACTCTTACAAACTTCAAGACAGGACGAGAGGTAGCAAAGACAAAAATAACTACCCTCCTCCAAATGTGGAGGAGATGACTAAACAGGCCCCCTTAAGAGCACTTCACTGAAAAAGGTTGGGGGGGGGGGGGGGGGGGGCGGAGTCTATCCCACTTCTTTCGGCCCCCCTGCAGGATGTGGTAAAAGGCTCTGATGCTACAACCATGTCAGGGCAAATGTACAAAGCTAGGGGGTCTTCTGGGCCCACCTAGGAGTTCCTGACCGAGTGTGGACACACACACACACACACACACGAGTCAGTGCAGTGGGCCCCCCACACAAGGGAGAGACTGAGCACGTCTGTTGTTTTTCACATGTTAAGTCAATGTTTGACTGAGACCAGCCACCACAAGCGCACACCTGCGGGTGCCAAAAAAAAAAACACTTTGGCAGAATGCAGTCAGCGCTCGGTGGCCACCGAGATCGCTGCTTGCTCGAGAGAACTCCGACACCTTTGCTGTGCACCGCAACCGGGAGATGTGGTGCAGTAACGGCTAAGAGGGGACAGACTCTCTCTGAAGTTCATCCGCTGTTTACACAGAGCACGCAGCTGGCCTCTCGCACATTTCCCTTGCATCTGAAAGCAAACCATAATCATATGGTCTCCCGTCACGCCAAAGCCAAAAACTCCGGTCGTGTTTGAAATTGCCCTGTGGTTGCCTGCGCTTGTTCTGCCAATCACAATCACCCCCCCGAGAGTGAAAGCGCTGTCTGCTCCCATCACACCCATTTCTCCATGTTTTTACAGTAGCGCAGCAAGATTGTGCAGCAGCATTAGAAATGGAAATAAATGGATATAAAATACGTTTAAGAACAATGGGGAATTGGCGCTAAACGCTGGAATGCCCATTGTGTCGCCGTCACGGTGAGTGTGTAAATCAGGAACAGGACGCGTTTATGAAGAGAAATTATAATTAACAATCAGGCGTGATATTCTGAGCCTCGGGGCATATTTAAAAACAAAAAAAGGCGCTCCACCGAGCCAGCACAGGCATGATGCCGTCACCGCTCCAACAGGGAGAGAGGGAAGAGGAAGCGCGCCCAGGCCGGATCCTGCAAGATGCCACCGCTGCCGCCATGGCTCTCGCGGCTGGCCCGTCTCCAAAACCGCCGAAGTGCACTTACAAATGAACTAAAACCTCATCTTGGAATCCCTGCCCATCCTGCAGGTGTGTCATGTTGACGCTGGGTGTCCTGTAAACAGAAGAATCCATGCTACGTTGGAGACAGGAGAGACACGTTTGGAATGGATCTGAGCTAAATGTGGAGCTAAATGAGGGCTAACCTTGTCCTGAAAGTGCATGGCGTATAGGTGTTTGTGTGCGCACAGGGTGGTGGGGGTACCAGGCCGTATCTTGAGTGGACCTGCTCAGACAGACAGAAACAGGTTTTGACGCAAACACCAGGAGATGCCTGTGGGATTGCGACAGTGAACTGACAACGGCTTTTTGACTGGGATACCGGAACTACATCAGGGCTGGGGGAGGGGAGGGGGTCAGTCTGAGTCTTCTGTAGAGCCACCGATACACAGTGACATTTAGTGTTGACATCTCATTGATCCTTCGACTCTGCCAATACCCAGTGACAAACATCAGCCTTTGCTGGGCGACACCATCACAAGCCCATGCCAAAAGAAGTGTGTGTAAAGTTAGCACAGTTCAGGGCCACTTCTCACACTGTACAGAAGATGAAAATAGCACTCCTAAAGATGACTACCAACAGCTTCCACTCCTTACACAGGCCTTGCCCGTGGTAAAGCCTGGAATGGCCCAGACTACTATGCGCTGGGAGAGCTTTTCACATCTCTACTGTGTCTTTGTAGTACGAGATGAAAGGCCAGTCTGTGCTGAGAGCAGCTCTTCCTTGATCTAAGATTTGGTCACAGTAGCTGGCTGTTAGTCCAAAGGGAAGCCAGGTAAAAGCAATCAGTGACTACATGTAGGTGTACTTACTTTACACGAACATGTAGGTTTTATTCTGAGCCAAACTTCAGCTGACATTACATTCAAATATCACATATCCTACACTTCCTGTCTGAGCTCTCGAGAGCAAAAAAAGGTGAAATTAGCATAACAACGACAGCATAAAATGCAATCATCTCAACAATTCAAACAGTTTCTGAGTAATGTAGTCAGTAAAAGTGAGTCACCGTGCAGCACATCTCATTTTCACCCATTCTGTGGTACTTCTATACGTGAATGTAAACAGGCACAGGATTGTAAGGTCACAGTATCTTATATTACCTACAAATAATTCCTCTTGAATTCACTGAAGTATTTTTGTTTCTTATTCATTTGTTTATGTAACGGTAATTTAAGAATTTCTCTTACTAGCGACCTTGGGAATCGCAAGGTTCCAAGAATGTCTTTGCCTCAGGTAAAAGCGCGTCTAAGAACAATCAATCACCTCTATCTGCAGGTTGTCCAAAACTGGTTTCTCTCACTCACAGAATGCTCTTGGTATTCGCTTGTTTTGTGAGACTACATCTAGGCAGAAATGTGATCTGGCAGTAAGACGCAAAATGCATCAAAAAAAAAAAAAACAACACAGAGGAGATCTTTAGAAAGAGCCAGACGTTTCTTAAACCCTAGACACACGTTTCGGTCGGCCGACATTTCTCGCATGCTTCCAAGCAATGTGGCATGCAGTAAAACAAACAAGAGGCCTTTGACAAATTGCCAACCGCAGCCTGGCAGATTGGTTTTGTGATTGACGCGGCCTTAACATAGGCAGAGAGACAAAGATGCAGCTAGCTACCCCTTTTTAACGGCGGAGGTGCTGAATAGCGCAGGGGGGGGGGAAAGAAGTTGAGCGAAACCGCATGTAATAACGCTCGCTAATGGAGACCCCGCAGCCAGAGCTATATGGCTCGGTAAATGTTTGCATTAAGAATCCTTCAGCAAGCCCGGTGTAGAACAGAGTTGCTGTGGCGACTGAACTCCTGCAGTACTACACTGCGTGTCAGGCCAGTGCATCATTCTCTTCCTTAGCGGCTTGCACAGAGGCAACCCCTCGGCTTCGATATTAAACCCATGCATGAGCAATGCCATTTACCCCCCCCGTGAGGTCTGTATACAGAGGCCCTGTACATGTATTTTTTTCCCCCTCTATACAGACAAGCCAATGGAGTTATTTTCATGGCAGTTTAAATGGCTGAGGATCTCAACACATTCACATTATTCTTACGGATATCATACCATCTTCTATACCATTTCTTCAGTATGGTAACTTATCAGATTCCATTTCTGAGAACACAATAATGACTGAAACCAAAGAATATTGCAGGCAAACAAACAGAAAATAAAAAATAAAACATAACAACCTTACATTTTATTCAGCTGTACTGCAGTTATTACAATTGCATTACAATATTATTAAATTAATATATTCTGTGAATATGCAACATCACAATGGTGAGGATGGTCCAATCTGCCTTGTGTGTTCTGGGAAGACAAAGCGTTTCCTTCTGCTGAAACCCAGGATTTCATTAAAACCCTGGCACAACCTGCCATTCAGTCCTACCACAGAATGACTTTTTATAACTGTCTTTCAAATCGTTCCTAAATAATACATGGGGTCACATTAAATTTTAATGTGTTAAATTAGCATTCAAAGCCACGGACGCAGACAAAGAACAGGTTGGAGTGCAACATTCCATTAAGTGCAATTACGCACTGCAATGGAAATAAGAAAAGGCAGGTATAGGAATAGTGGCTGTTTAAGCAGGCCTGAATAACACAAGAACAGAGCACAGATCAGGCTTCCTACTGCAAGAAAGATTAAGGTCTGGTGCAATATATAAACTGCCCTACTTAGGAAGTTACCCTGAGTGCAAGGAGACTTCATTGTTTTGTCATCTCTAAAGAGGGCCAGCGCAGCAGAAGAAACAGTATTGTGTCGCAAATATCTCCACGATCATCAGTCACAAATTTTTGCCTCCCCCCCCCCCGGCTTTATAGGCCAGTCAAGCTGGCAGAGCGCGCTTCGACGTAACAGCGCCTGAAACACACAGGTATCTGCGCCCTGCATTAGCGTGTTAGCCAGCCACACTTCGGGTGATGCGGAGTCAAATCATATTCCCTGACGTAAACCTTCCCACTTCCCTTTGAGTTGATCATGATCTTTCCAAGTTAACAGCTTTGCTGTGCCCTAAATCCAAAACAAAGGCTAATTCCCCATTAATCCAATCAACGCAACAGAGCCAGGCCTTACAGTTGCTTTGCGATCCCTTTTGATGCAGGACGGAAGCTCATTAGGGACATTCCTGATCCTTAAAAGACATGTAACAGTACAGGAAAGGGGGAAGTATACAGTATCTACAATGAATAAATATCCACTGAAAACAGAAAGAGCATTAAATTAAATTCGCATCACTCTCAAACCCTATCCTATTCAGGGTCAGCCCAGTAAAAATAAGGGTTGTTAGGATTGTCCAAAGGGGGGGGGGGGGGGTTAGATGTTTAAAAGCACAGGAGACTGTGTGCGTATGTGTGTGCGTGAGTGTGTGTGTGAGTGGAAGGGGTGGAGGTGGCACAACAAAATTAAGCTACCAAAAGCTTCCAGGAGCAGGACAAGACTGGCACAGAAGTGTGGCTGTGCTCAGCAGGGGCACAGTGCACCAGACTGCCAGTGAAAGAGGAGGCACTGGTCCCCAGGCCCCATCTGTTCCACATTCAGGGGTTATCACTGAGTGAGAGGACCCCTGCCTCCCCCTTCTCAAACCCCCCCCCGCTCCCAGAACATAGCAGAAACAGTTTGTGACTCAGGGGGGAGAGCAGCATCTACCAAAACACAGGGCCACTAGGCTGAGCTTGGAGAGGGCTGTTTGAACGGGGGCTGGTTACGCAAAAGCAGTCGAGTCAATTTACAAGCACACCAGAGCGCAGCCCATAAAGGTGCCACTGAGCAGTCAGTCAAAAAAAAAAAAAAAAACAGACAGAAATACACCCTCAGCCCCTGCACGTCTCATGTGACAGCTTTGTCAAATATTCTACTGAATGTTAATATGCGCATCACAAGATATAATCATCTGCAGCACTGCAAAAGCAGAATCTCAGGCATGTAATGAGACAGGTCCTAAAGATATCCAGGGCCCTCGCTGCCATGCACAACTCCTCAGGTCACATGACGGGCGCCCGCCGCACGCCCACGTTACTCACTGGAAACCCCTCCACCTCATCAGCACAGAATTAGGAACCTGGCCCGCTCCTGGCCGATGAACCCGCGCTCGGGAACCCGGGCTGTCGATGCTAATTCATTCCCCGGTAATGGAATAGAGTACGCGCGGAACCAAAATTAGAACTGACCCAGCTTTACCTGAGCTGTATTTAAATCAGATGCAGGACCGAACTGATTAATTTCAATGAACTTCGCTTCTACGTTTGTAGATTGTATCATTAAGTCTGCTTCTCATTAGGAAGTAAACAGTGCAATACTGCATAATAATGCCGTAGGGCTTTTTTTTTTATTACAATGATTTTATTATTTAATAAATTCCCAATGAGCGCGTGCTGGTAATAAGGTCATGTTTTGGGAGGTAAAACGGCTTGAAGACAAAAGAAAACAACTGACCGCTCTTCATATTCACGCACAGAGAGGCAACAACGTCAGAGGCCTGTTTCAAGAAACCACCGCTTTCTTCTTGGCTGCAGTTCTCTCTCTTTATTTATTCTAGCATTACTCTCTGCCCTTGAAGATGTTTCCGTTCTTTGTTTCTGTTTACTTACTCTCCGCGATAAATTAGAATTTGAAAAGATCCCGCAAAGCCTCAGTCAAAGATAGGATGACAGGCAGTGGAAAAAACTAGAAAAAACAACCAACACCCAACAAAGACACAGTCCTAGAAGGGCTCAAAGAGTTGCTGAAGAGCAGAACCAAAAAAAAAGGGAAAAAATACATTAAGTAGGCTGCAAGCAGTATCAAAGATAACTCAACCAAAGGGACGAGTTTCATTGCCATCAACTTTATGAATATGTTCCGCTCTTCCACTATGCAATCCCCTGGGCAGTGATGATGGAATAAAATGCCATGTGAGAAATCACCAGTGTTCTGAAGAGGACAAGCAGAGATGCACACTCCTCTCCTGTCTCAAGTCCTGTTCATAATTATGTGAACGTTTGTCTCCAAGGGAACTCTGATGGGTCTCTCCTCTTTGAACTCTGTCCGTTACGTGAACAATGACCGTCCACTCCGGAGAGGAGGACGACGCGCAATTCGGTCCCATCCCAAAAGGGTGGCTCAGAATTTGATCGCAAGCGTCCCAGCCCTCCTCCGCCATTTACTGTGCAAAGGATACAGGGCTCATGCTCTTGATCTAAGGAAGAATCAATTTGCTTGTGTTGTACAAGAGGGAATTAGACTGATCGCTAGGCAGGAGACGAAATGTCGTAATCAAATTTCGTCAAATCAGGAAACGAGGAAATGTTTCATGGCCCCGAGAACGTGCCGCGAAATCAAATTACCATGCGGACTTAGATTAAAAGTGGCGAGATTGTAAAAACACATCAGTGGAATTTTTCTTTCTTTATTGTTCTGTCCATTACTCCTCTTGCTGCCTGCATTTTTGAGCCCATTTGAACTGCTTCCCACTAACAGCATACTATTTGTACTGCTACCCATCAGCAATACTTCTGCTGATGGGTAGCATCAACATCATGTCATGAAAATTTTGTATCAAGACCTCCATTTTGTTAACATCGTAATACATGAACGAGTTGCATTTCTCAACTGTCAAATATCTAAACAATCGACCTCAACCTGCAGTGGATCCAACTGGGTTAACTTGATACATTCTCTCAAGCATGAAATACACAATAAATAGATGTTCACTCATTGTAGCAACGACTTTTACCTCAAGGTCCTCCTCAGCTACTCACTTATTGTGAGCACTCTGGGTAGACCTCCCCGAGGCCATGCACTATACTATGACATCAATAACACACAAGCAAGGACACTGGCCACAATCGAATTAAGCATCGGTTTTGTTGAGCGCACAAATTATTTGAAGGTAGAAAAAAATCACAGCCGAGTGCTGGCCCTGAGATCAAAGGTTATGCTGAACGCAGCTGTGAATTCTGTATGTGAATGCACCCTTAAAAGTGGAGTTGGAGGTGCTGTCCTCAGGCCAGCAAACAGTCTCACAGCAACGCATGACCCTCCAACCAGTATCAACATGTATCCCTGAACTCTGCCTTACTGCAACATGACACCATTCCAGCCCAGTTCTTCTGCTCTTCATCCTGTTAATGTGTCTCTACTGTAACCCATGCAAGTACACAAACACTGCATCTCAAATTTTTACAGACAGTCCATTCAGCAAATATTTGTTTGAAACTGCCTGTATCGATGACTCGGCTATTCTGAATTATCTGAGTGAAGACTGACATGATTGAAAATCAGTGTGCATGATGAAGTTTAGGAACTGAACTGTACTGCGTTTCATTAGGAGTAACACCTAACAATGACGCTCTCTTGTTGGTGTGGTGATGGCAAGTGACGTGAATGTCTGACCTGGCAAGAGACACAGATGTTCATTTTCAAATGCATTTTTGTACGTTTTCCAGATCATGGTCAGGTTTACTCACTCGGTCACAGGTTAAAATGGTTTGTTTCAGTATCCCGGAGTTTCAACCTTGCTCAGTACCCTTGATTTCAGCTGTCCGTTAAACAGTGCAGATGTCAAAGTAGATAATGAAAAGGTCAGTATCTAAGCAAAGCCATCCACCATAAAAAGGATAATCTCTGCTTGACATGACATTAAACATCACTGTGTAAAAAACCTGCCATAGACTTCATCTTTACCACATGTATTTTCATGAATTATGCTACAATACCTATTTACTGTTCAGCCTGTTTGCTTGACTGAGAATACACAAAAGTGTATGTAACAACATGATGATTTTTTTATCATCATCTTGCAGAAAAGCTCTCTTCTCACTGATGACAATTATGGTGAGTGTCATGACCGCACGGCTGTTATGACTGTTGCAACTAGTGAGGAACATTTCTGATGAGGAATCACTTTCTATGAATTCTGAGCCGTCTCCAGAATCAATAAAACCAAAAATGATTCAGTCCAAAACCAAACACTATGGGAGTGTTCGGCAGACACAGCTCTTTGTTTAAAAAACCTTGTGTCCTCGTTTAGGTTTCCAGCCAGTTCTCATTCTCATATATGGCTGAAGAAAGAGAAAGATGACCGGAGGCTGGAGATAAGGTAACCTGACATTGGTTGGGAATCTCCAAAACCCAGTCAGCAACTGTCTAAAACACAGACCACTTCAAAAGGAGCTACAAAGCTACAAAGCTGAAAGTCGCTTATCACAGTGATAATGGCTTCCTGTTTGCCTACCTACCACCTCCGCTGCTACAAAATAAATAAACAAAAATCAAACCATTCTCCTGTGTCCAACTACAGCCATGTGATTTCTAAAGACCTTTTCATCTGGCACAGAGATGAGAAGCTGCTCAAAGCCTGTCTCAGGCCTCCATCACCCTCTACCACCGCTACCAGCAGATTAAAAACGCCTCACAAGGGATGAGGGATAACTGCTCCAGAACGGTTTCTGGAAATTAATACATTTTGTTCTCCTTGTCCAACCGGGTCACGTGACAAACTGGGACACAAATGATGGCTTGTCATATTAGCTCCCATCTCTCTGAAAAAAAAAAAGAACAAACCCTTTTGCCTCGCCAGCTGAAGAAGTTTAAAAAAAAAAAAAAAAAAAATTGCAACCACGTTGCATCAGTCCAGGAGCAGCTGGAACACGGTGTGGAAGTTGTGGTTGAACGCTGAATGGGTACACCTTCACTGTACAGAGTGGACTACTTCCATTCAGATTTGCCTGACATCAGCAACTCAAGGACAGCAGCGGTCCCGTCTTTTTTCATTTTGTGGGACCTTCGTGTTCTTATTTCCATCTACCTTGCATAACCAAATTTGGATCCCCTGATCACAGTTATGAACCCCACACTTATGAACCACACAACCAGAAGCAGTTACTCAGGTAAAACCCTCAAAAATGCTCCATGAAGAAAAAAATGGGCCATTCATTACAAGTGATCCTGTAGGTACCCATTATATTATTTAGCACACAGGACCAAAAAGACAGACCAAAAAAAACCTTTCACATCTCCACATCAATAGATCCAATAAAAAAACAACCCATTGAAAGAGTAGTTCTTAGCTTTGTATGTCAGCACCCTATGCATGGAATCTTTGCCTTGGGGGGTGTCAGATCGAGGTGACAAGCCCGAGTAACACAGTGCTTGCCATATCAGCGCATGACACTACAAACCAGCCCCTGTGGTGTAGCAGATTTCAAATACGTTCCCCCTGAACGGTGGACACATCTCTCACGGGGAGCGATCACATACACAGTAGAAAAAACGCAACAAAACAAAAGACAGGGCAGGTGTGAATCAGTGCCCGCTGGAGGTCCTCGCACAGAGCCCCGTGTGAAGTATGTGCTGTTACTTAATGTTCAGTTCTAAAAATGACTCTTGTTACCCAGCCCAGATCGCAGGACACTGAGATGGTCCCCCGTGAGTCTCCAAGCAGGGGCTCTGCTCAAAGGTCAAATGTCAGATCCAATCTGTCCAACTCAGTGAAAAGTCTGGCAAACAACACACTCGCATTCTCTGCGTCTATGCCTCAGTACTGTATGGAGCCTGGAATACTCAAATTAGGATGTACTGAGGACTTAAATAAGAGTTAAGCAAGTATGACAGATGCTTTAATATAAACCCAGGTACTGTGTCCACACTGGCTCCTTGATCAATAGTTTTACCTTGCTGTTATCAATTAAAATGAACCTCTGATTGCAGCTACAAAGGAACTTAAAAATTAATTCTAAAAAAAAAGTCAATAGTATTTCAAAATGAACCCCAGGGGACAGTGTTCAGTTAGAAATACCAGGCTCACACAAATTAAATTACCTTCCAATACTTTTCCCCGGTTTATTTCCCCATAGGACGGTCTCAGAGGCCTCTCAATGAATACATAGAAGACGCAAAAAAAACAATTCCAAGGAGCATCCGCATATTGCTCGCAAACTAAATGAACGACACCCTCCCCAGTGCCGTCACACTGGAAGAAATTTACATTAAAAAAGACTGATACGATATTTTTCTACCATTTATAAAGCAGCTGAGCAGAGCAACATAACACTGGCCTGTACATTTACATTTATTCATTTGGCAGACGCTTTTATCCAAAGCGACTTACATAGGTTACAGTTCTTTACAATGTTATCCATTTATACAGCTGGATATTTACTGAGGTAGCTGTGGGTTAAGTACCTTGCCCAAGGGTACAGCAGCAGTGTCCCAGCGGGGATTGAACCGGCAACCTTTCAGCTACGAGTCCTGCTCCTTAACCACTATGCTACACTGCCGCCCTGTGCTTTAAATGTAAGCCAATTTCCTACCCAATGCACATATATGATGGGGGATTCCGATTCATATTCCTCTTTCAGGATCTGTGACTGTTACCTGCTTGTAAGCCCTTAAATCAGTGCTTGCATTCTGCATTGAGGGAGGCAGTGCAGATGCCTGACTGCAAGCTTACCCGGTGCGACCAGTAAGTGCTGGTCTACGATGATACAGTTTCGCATTTAAAAAAAATGCACAGAGAGAGAGAGAGAGAGAGAGAGAGAGAGAGAGAGAGAGAGAGAGAGAGAGAGAGAGAGAGAGAGAGAGAGGCCGTTCTCTTGCATGAACGGCAGCTGCAGTGAACATTCTATCAGTCCCCCGGTTTCAGAGCAGCCAGTGGAAGTTATGTAAGAGGAATGTTAACTTGCAGCTTTGTCTTGTTAAAAATTGCCACCTTGAGCTGAGGAGAGTGTGCACCCGAGGGTGGAGCCGCCCGTTTGTTCTCAAACTTCAGTGCTGCGTGGATGAAAGGGAAACCACGCAATGCCACAGAAACAGCTCGATATGAGTCAAACAAACGAACACACACGCAGAGTCCATATCGAGATGGGTCTCCAGTTTCAAAGATACAACAACTGTGTCCCACGGGAATAGACGTCCATATCTGCCATATCTAGTCATATATTCAAATGGATACTAGATATTTCTGCCATTTAAGTCAACAGGGCAGTTGAAATAAATGGCAAAGCGCTAGAGTAGCATAAATCCTATGGCATAGGCCTGAGGGAGTTCATGGCCTTACTTAGAAGGACATAACGCACAGTAATAGTATTTAATTCAAGGACTGAACTGGTCAGGGTCTAGGTCACATTAGCATAAAGGTCGGATTGCATTTGGACTAGGGCAGGGCATTCTCTGTTGGCTGAAAAACACTGAAATCAACAGAACGCATGCATGGAAGAGCGCTTTCAGTGGTCTTATTTTCTGTCAAAACAACGGCTTTTCCCCCCTCACTGTCAGACGCTGCAACTCTGCAAAGCGAAGGTCTCCCCTGAAGAGCTGGCACGCCTGGGAAACAGTTTGCGCGGCCTTTCTTAAGGATGAGGATGAGGGTAAACTGCACGTGCTGCCAGAGAGTTCAGAATACTGTCCTTACAAAATTCTAAAAATAACCCCGTGCAAAGACGCAGCAGACTGAAAACACACACAAATGACTTCATATAACAGATCGCCTGCAGAAATGTAGATGGTGTTTTGTATACATCTCAAAGAAGGGGGAAGACAGGGGCGCTAAACAGTGCCAAAGATCACTGATAGCCATACAGTAAAGAAACCGTGACGAACTGTATATGTGCTAAATACTGCAATATAGCAATTCCCTCAAAAATGGTACTTTACTTGCATCTGTTTCTGAACTATGTTTTGACTCATCCTAGTGTAGCTGCATGCACTTGCATATAAATTATCTCTCTATTAAGACAATTCATAGTGTTGACCTTTGACCTTTTCTTAAATGTCACCTCAAATGGGGTATGACAAAAAAAAAATTACCATTTTATATATTAAAGAAATGTGCTTTGACCTTTTGTGCATATGAGAATAACGCTGAGATCTAATGGGTCGATGGCTCCAGTCTTTATGAAAAACCGGAGTCAGAATAATGTGAAATTAAAAAGCCAAAAACTTTAAATTTCCATTTGAACACTGAATCATAATCAAGCAGGTGGAGTTAAAAGAATACTACCTAATCGGTGAAACACCGTTTGAATACTGTAATTCATCTCTTGTATAAAATGGGTTCTCTTCTCTGCTAGCAAAACAATCACTGCCTTTTCCAGGGGGGACAACAAGGAGCTTAGAATTTGTTTTCACTCTGAGCGTAACATCGGAGCTATTTGTGCAAGTGCACGAAGCTGACTCCCGACTACTCACAGAGTATTCTTCCAGAAGCGACAGTGTTTGAATAGGGCCTCCATAACGGTGATTTCAGTCATCAAGCTGACATTTTTCTGCTAAGTCCTTTTAAAATATTTAACGAAAATGCTCTCGTGCTCAAACGCACCCGCAGCACTTTCCTAATACAGTCTCCACTGAAAGGCAACGCACGCCATGGCTGTTTGGAGTCCTTGCAAATTCAAGGACTGTCAAAGCGGTTGCGGGTGAATGTATTAGGCACGGTGTCGTATTGCCATTACTATGAATCGAGTTTTTGCATTAGATTAGCTCCGGAATACTAGCACCCAAACTTTAATCCCACTGCTCTACAGGTAAACACAACTGATGATTTATTCTATAAATCCACTGAAAGAAAGAAAGGTCGTACAGTGGCCACCGGGAGATATGAACTATTGGAAACAAATAGTTGAAATGAGTCCAAAAACACGTTCGCGACAAGACGGAGCGCCAGGTGCCACGCTGAAGAAGACCATGGCTTCCGCGACACAACACAATACGTGACGACGGATTCCGTCCGTGTTAAGACGAGAACTGAAGGGACTGGGAAAAAACAGTTTTCGAGGTTAAATCACCAGCAACACCAGACCAATCCGACACATGACAACAATATCCTTATTTATTTATACCATCACTGTAGCCTGTTCTTTTGTTGCCGTTGTTTCATTCGAGTAAACAAAACAATCTTATTAAGCAAGCGTTGTTGTTAACAACGTTGAATTAACTTGTCATTGGAATTTTAAAGAAGCAATGCAGCGCACGGGATCGATTTTAATGCAAGAGGAAATGGACCTCAAGTGAACGATGTAAATAGTACATTTAAACTTAAATCATCCAAATCTGACGAGGTTATGCCTGGGTGAAGTGAAAATCTTAAAAGTGCTGGCTTTAAAGCTATATTCTGCTATTCCTAACCAAAACTACTATTCAGATATCATTCCAATGACTTACTGGCCAAGTATTTTAATGGTCATTATTCAATGAAACAGCAGGATATTTAGCCTGACCATGCCAAACAAACCGGACTACGTGTGCCGAGCGCTGGGCAATGCGATTTCACAATCTCTCACCAGTTCAACACAGCAAACAGAGTAACGCACCGAGAACGTCGGAGGACGGGAGATCGCGTGCAGTGTAAACACACAGAATTCTGCGAGCACGGATGTAGTGCGGAATAGCGAATTTTCGGCAACAGCAGGCACGACACCAGCAAACGGGCAATCAGTCTGGAACTGACATGTTTAAAACTCGAGCATTAATTGTATTTACTTCCTACTTATGCCAACACACCTAACGCTCTTTATCTCGCCAATCCGCTTCTCATTTTTGGCAGATCACACAGTACAAAATTACTATCGACTATGCGCTGTTTGAAGCCCCTACTGCTGGAGGTCATAAAGCGTGATAGTCTTTAAACGCACAAGTAAATTTTTCAAACTGGCATTGCAGTTTCAGCTACTTACATTTCACCACCCTGTCCGTCGTTGACAACTTCGGATCATCATTTGGCTTGTTTTCGGACATTTCCAGCGTGATATATACCTATATATATTTTTAATTCAATCTAAACGGTGCCTCTTTACGATCCGTTGTAGTCCTGGCTCAACAACTCAACTCTTCCCCAAATAGGAAACCGCTGTGATCTCGCTAGCCTCGTTCAGTCTCCAAAAATACTTGCAACAGTGTTACAAATTTCTACACAGTAAGGTCTCCCTGATTTACTGCTACACTGTATCAATTTCTGTCTCCAAAATGAAGCGCAACCTAGTTTAAAGTTTGGATAGATCCGCCTTCTGTACAGACTGGCTCGTCTATTGGTGACGCTAACTTCCTGTTTCGATAGCTTCTCCTCTCCTTGTGGACAAAAGTCATGTCAATATCCTTTTTTTTCTGTACACAATTCATGTTAGATTACACCGTTCGTTCCCCAAGTGTTGTATGCAATTACTTTATGTAGTGGATCGCTGCAGAAAAGGAGTGTCAACGCCGACTATGGAAGCGGCGCCTTTACACGGAATGGATATTTTATCTTACGTTCAGGCGATTCTGATCTTTGTCACACAGCAGCTGCACATCAGGGAGGGGTCACGGTGGCATTATTGGATTTGGATGGTAGCCATAGAGGGGGCATAAGTAACGCACAGTAAAACTTCCTGCATGTATTTTCCCTAATACTTTGGTGCTCGATGTGCAACATGAGTTTCAGAGTTAGTGTAACACTTCAGTATCACCCATTCACATAAACGCTGTGTCTGTCCTGACAACAGTTGTTATTTACCTACTGCGTAAATAATGTTTAAATAATGCTAATAATAAATAAATAATGCTCCACAGGTTAAATCACGTTGCGATTACACTATATTTGCAGGTGAAAAAGAGACACAACCACTTCCGTTTGTTTCTCCATTTAAATGGACATTACTACGTAATGCTCTGGTGTGTGTTATTGAATCAATCAGTACTCGCGCAAAAGGAGGTAGGCAAGGCACAGTAAACGCTCTCGAAACTGCCAAATGCAAACCCTTTACTATCCCCTGCCCTGCGTTTAATTGACCTGTTTTCCAGCTAGAGAAGTATATGGATGTGTGCATCTGTCGGACATGATTTCTCGGGTCGGCCGGTTGACGGTTGGCCCTGATTACTGTCTCATGGGAGGCTGATGAATGCTGTCTGTTTCCTGAAACTGCGTTTTACTGCACGGTGAGGTTTCGTCCGTGTGTGGGCACCCCCACCAGGGCGCTTCTCGTTGTTAAAGGCTGTGGCAATGTCATCACGCTGCAGCTGGGCGTCATCTTTCGCAGTGCCCCCCCCAAACGAAAAGCATTATGGACGCAAACTGACACAGAGAGCAATATTTGGAAAACTGCGCCATGGACACAGAGAGACTGATAGTGCCTAGTTACATTATATTACATGATTGTCATTTAGCAGACACTCTTATCCAGAGCAATTTACGTAGATTACATTTTTTACGTTATCCATTTATACAGATGGATATTTGCAGCAGTCTCTCTTACCCCTGCTGAGAATATTTACAGGAGTTCAGGGCTACGACGAAGGGTCATGATCTTTGACTTACACTTAGAATATATAATATGCCTGTCTATTTTTCTGTTGTAGTGTTGTTACATATATAATCTTGTAAAGCAGAAATGTAAATTAGAAATGAACTCAGATCACTCATAAATATGAACATAAATATGACGACGCATCTACAGAGATGGCAGGCATTGATCATACAGCGGAGATTATACTGCTACAGTGCTGGGGATGCTTATGAAAGAACAGCAGTCAAGCTCTCAGGTAAGTCTGGCAGAGTCTACCAATGTCATTATTCAGCTGCTGACATTTCAATACAAAACCCATTTCGTCTGATCAATACTCATTGTGAGTACATTAGAACTTTTCTTGTATTAACTGAATAATTCCCCCAGCTCTTGCTCTACATGTGTTTACCCATGTAGGTAAACATGCGCATACACACGCGCACACACACATACACACACAGACTTACTTGAAAGAGTTACTCTAGAAGGCTTTTAAATTATTGCTGTCCAATTATTTTCCAGTTGTAAAAGCAGTTGTTTTATCAAATCTTACATATGTAAGTTTTCTGACATGCCCTCTTCTGTGACTACATACAGTATCTGTACATATCTCTCCTGAGGTATCTCCCCACATATCCTGTAATGTATTCAGTAAAGTCATTATTTTAGTTTTCAATTTGTACTAAAGATTTTAACAAAACCATTCAAAGAACAGTTGTCGGTCATGTGGACTTGTGGTTGAAAAGCTGTAATGTCTTTAGAATGTATCAGTTTTGTTATTGTTAAAGCAAACATAAAAAAATTAACATTGGTCAATTTCAATTTTAAAACATTTTCTGAACTCATTCATATATCACGTAGGATGTTAAGCGTCCTGAAAATGTCAGTAATTATTCGAAAAGGAACTGCAGGGAGTGTATTTTGTTGGATACACCCCTGGGGTGAGTTCAGTTATCACGCATTACACATCATTTTGTAACAATAGGAGATGACTGTGCCTTGGAGCTGAATCTGAATATTTGAATTATAATTATTACTTGCTCGAAGTGTGTTGAAATTCGCCCTCATATAATGAAAGAAATCTGTCTAACCATTCATAGAAGTTGCCCTTTTCTGATCAGACACATTCCTGAGAAACACTGTGGTTTTCTAAAGATCCAGAGCACAAAACACAGGGACCTTCTCATGACCTCACTTGTCTCCCTGTCAGTTTGAGTAATGTGAAGCAACATCAAATCATTACCACAAAATCCACCCTCGGTACATCTTTTCAGCCTCATGCACCACACTCAGTTGTAGGAATCAGAGAATATTTAGTCCACAGTTTTGTATGGTGCAGACACTCACATACAGGGTTGTTTTTTATGCTGGAGCTGACCAGCCAAGCACATCAAAAAAGACTTAAAAAATTGATCACTGTGCTGGCATTAGGATCGCACTTGAACTTCACAAAAATGCCGCTTTTTAATATTCACTCGTGAATTTGTTTTCCCACAGCTTCCAATATAATTTAGCTTTCCTCATGTTCCTTGAACATGCAGAAAAATCCAGAGTCATGGAAAAATCTTGGAAAGCAAGCACTCCACCAAAACTCATTGTTGCATTTATCATGTAGACCGTCGTGCTCATGGAGACAAAAAGTATTTCAAAGTAATGCTCCTCTGCAATTCCATCATCACAGCACTCCAGTTTATGGCGAATATGTCTCTTTCAGCAATAAAAAAGACCCATTGACAATCTTGCTTTCATCCTTAAAATGTCATTCAAATGTCATGAAAGATGTAAAGCGGATTTGAGTGGGCACTCTGATATATGCCTGTGGTATGCCTCATGATAATTGCATTTTGTATTGCAAGTTCAACAGCGAGAAACTGGATGGCAAAAGGGCAATTGCACAGACATATAGTCACGACAGCACCATATAGTGAGGTTACTGCCACAATACGGAAGTGTAACTTTAAAATAAATCAAGAACAACACAGCAGTATAACCTTTATTAAAGGTGTATTCCTTTAGTTCAGATCTGTTTGAATCAAACCATGTTGCCTAACTAAATTTTGTATTATTTATTTGCAAATGTTGCACAGTTTTGTTCTCAGGGCTAAGATGGAAATGACATAAACATGGAAAAATCATAGATAGTATTGAAAATACTGATGGTTATTCCTGTAACTTTTAAAATATGAAATATGTCAAAGTGTGTGAGTTAACCCAGCTGGAAATGTATAGGGACATGTAAATATTTGAGTTGATTGTGGTATCCATCCTTGCATCCATTTAAATACATCAGTCAATGCCTTTGGTTGGATCTCGCTGGATGGAGCAGTAGCGTTGACTTGACTGGAGGAAAATGAAACTAAAAATAAACTTGTTATGAGTTTCCTCGAACTGGAGTAAACCTCACAGCAGAGGACATGGCTGGTGAGGGACACACAGCAGCAGTGAAGACGTAGCAGATAACTGATAATGCATAGCTGGCATATTTCTGTGATTTTTCTCAATCCGTTGTGTGGGAGAGATATGAGTAGCTGAAACTGTGGTTAAGTTAATGTAATCTAATTTATTATTTAAGAAATTCGTGTGATTTCTCTTTGACTGTCACACTGTCTGAAATATGTATGTAGCTCTGTAGCATGCACATCACAGTGCTGTAATACCCTCCTGTCTATCACTCGTGAAAAGAAAACAGCAAAACACATTGATTATGTTACTGTGGTAGGCTGTAGTCTTCTTAAACAAAACATGTAGCATAACAATGATTAGGCACTTCCCATGAACATCAAAACATTCCTTTCCTCAGATTTGAGCTCACTGTGAGAGTTGAGGATGCATCATTACAGCTATGTGTCACCTGAAACAAATGTGTAACCATATGAGATACTTTCAGTCCTGAATTTGTAATGTTCTGAGATTATTTCATAGCCTAAAAGCAGAAGTAATTTGACATTATTTATTATCTGTTTTGTTTAAAATGATTGAAAATGTAAAATTTCTCTGCGTAGCTCCAAAGAGAAATGCACGGCTGTCCTGCAGGTTACTTTTCTCTCTTACTGTAGTCAAGTCTACTATAAATATTCATATCTTTAATATTAAGCCAATAAATCCTTTTGGGAAGTCAAGACCCTGTGAAATCAAAGTTTCCAGGTACAGCATTTGTGATTTAGTTTATTGTTTGGGACATACAGACATAAAGATGAACAATTTATACTTTTGAAGATAACCAGCTTTCACAGTTTTGTTATCTGAAATGAAATTACTCAGACAAAAAAAAAAAAAAAAATCTAGGAATTATTTTAAAACAATAGGCTTGCAGGTAAATCGTAACATGATTAAGCGTGTCCACAGGGATGAGCAGTAGAGTACTTCTTTCCTCTGCTTTAATGCATTAGCTTTTATGAGACCACCAGTCACGGTGGCAGTGAAAGGTGTCACTACTGAAATTGACAGACAGATTAGAGGGAAAACAATCTCACCTTTGCCTCAGTAAAAAAGACGGGATAATTTTAGTAGCCACATGCATAAATCTAGCATATACATCCCAGCGTCAGCACGGTACATTAACGCAGAGAATGGCCAGTAAATTTCAGGAATTTGACTGCAGTTCTGTTCACACACTAGCAAGCCAGAGTGAAGGGACTGTTCTTTGTCATGTGTAGATTGGTGATGAAGCTCATCTAACGCATGGCATCTACGCTTTACACATCTTTAAAGCATAAAGCTGTAACGTACTAATGTTGTATTTTCAGTACAGAATATGAACGGAGAGGAGCATGGAGACCCTCTGGCGGAGGGTGTTAGCGTGAGTAGAGAGAAACAGGCTGCAGGCTCCCAGATGTGACTGCAGCACAAATCTGGAGGCCAGGAAAAAAACCACCACCTGTCCAAAGACCTTCGAGCACCGGCCCATATCCCAGCAGCCTGATGAAAGAATCAAAAACAGGACAGTGCTGACGTCTCAATAGACAACCGTGTGTCCTTTACCCCTCTGCAGCCCTCAATCGATTATTCACCCGGCATTTAAGTGGGATAAATATTTGTGAGTATGTGAAGTGTTGTTTTGTGCGCTTTAGACGGCCCTATCAGCTGCTACACAGGGGGGATGCAGTTTTATGCATGTGCAAATTAATCACGCTTTCTGCCAGGGTTTACTGATGCTTCCTGAATCGCTTCCCGCGGCAACGCCGTTACCGTGGCAGCAGAAGGAATGCAACTGCCCTCTGGCTCGGAGAGCTGGGAAAACACTGATAATAAGCCATGTCATCAAGGAGGGCCGTGTTGTCATTGAGGGCCCTAAAGTGATCATTACAGTGATTTGACACCGCACTTGTTAAACAGCGGTGCGCTTATCTCGAGCGGGTTTCTGTCAAATAACACCAGTCACACAGGGAGAGAGATAAAGACTGAGGGGCAGTCGACAGGGAGAGTACACTGGGTGTGCAGGGAAAGAGGCCTTGCTTGCACTTTGGGGCCTAAATAAATTTGCTTCCGATAGGATGTTTTAAAGTACATCATTGTATTTTTTGGATGGCTGTTCTTCCTTTATTCAAATTGTTCCCTGTACTTAGTTTAAGACGTGGGTAATGCAATTGGGTGGGCATATTTTTTCTCCACCAAAACACATTAGCAGGATTGCATTGGCTCCAGCTTCCAAACTTTTAAACACTGCAGAGCTAATCGATAATATGATGATTGAATCCCGCATAATAGATATACAGCGTATGCAGAACAGTTAGCCTAATGTGTGGCTCAAATGTTTACAACAGCAAAAAAAAACAAAAAAGTCCCGTTGAGATTCCCCTAGCCAATGCTGCAAGGCTAGAGGAGACTGTCCGCTCTGTATTTTGTTACTGGCAGGCTTCCGGCTATCCACAACAACAGAACAAATGATGTAACCAAACACAAGACAACAGTCTCTCTCCTGAGGAGGCAGAGAGCGGCAGGCTTTGGTCACGAGACAGGGCTGGAGCTATTCAGCTGCCAGCTAATTCACAATTCTGCCTTTGCAAAATAACAAAAACAATAAAAAATAATATTCATCCCGGAGCCAAGTCACAGCCAGAATTCCACCGCAACTCCACAAACGATTAGTCCTCAAATGGCCATCTGCCCCTGTAACGTGATGAAGAGCAGATTATAAGTGATTCATTTTGTGAATTCCTGTCTGAATCTGAGCGAGCCAGTAGGAAAGTACAGAATAATATCTTTATGACTCATTGAAATGATGTCAAAGCTAAGGGCTCTGAGTTCTTGAACGTGTTTACAACAATATCATTAGGCAGGGAACTTGAAATCAACAAATGTGAACCTCAAGCACATCTCAATTTGGGGTTCTCCCAAAATCCCCTGAGCGTGTTATTAATTCAAGTGTCATTAAGACCCATTTCACAAAATAAATGATTGCAGCAGAGAGATATTGTATCTAAATGCCTGGGCTTTGTGGCTCAGTGGAGTCTTTGCACTGTGTATGAACCCATTCCCCGCAGTGGCTGGCAGTACTTCTGGTATCAGCAAGATGGCCCGTTTGTGCAGAACCACACCAGTCATCCACTGACAGAGATCAGACAACAATCTTTATGAGAAGGAAATCTGTCTCATTTGCGGCTTGGACCAGAAGCAGATATCCAGTCCAGCTCCACACTTTCCACTCAAGGAGTTACCTCCTATTTTCCCAGCAATGTGTTACTGGTGCATGAGGCTATATCTCATAAATGGCCTGGCAAACCACAGGCTAATGACTTTGTAGCTCGGAAACTGCCAGAGTGAATCGCTGCGAGTGTGTCAGACGCATCAATCAGTGCGTTGTGCTGAGATGGAGCTGTGTCGAGTTTCAGCCTCTTCATAACTAGAAGGTTAAGTGCATGTTTAGCTGAACCCTGGCGGCTGTAACAGCCTTGAGCTACATGCAAATGGAAAGCTCAGCTGTGCCTCTGAAGGAAGACCTCTAAACCTAATGACATCAGGGAGGCAAAGATCATCGTGTGATGTGAAATCAGAACAGTGGCGAATGCAGTTAGAGTCCCTCCATTCACATTGAGTGCGGTGTATTATCGCTGTGCCGTAATATTCGCCACCGTCTTTGCAATGACCATTTTCCTTGGAGAGAAGTTGCTCCACATTCCGACACTCCACATATCTGGCACGTGTTATGAATTTTTTATGATTTTTTTTTTCCCCCTTATATGCGGCCCATTTTGAAAATGCACGTATGTACATCCGTGTCATCTCGCCATGACAACCTCTGCACTTGTGCAGGAGCACTGAAGCGAGACGAATGCAATCCTCTGACACACTCGCACACAGCCAGTGGCTATTTTTCACATTACAAGTCCCACAGTGCACCAGAGTGAAGTAAGCACTGATTGGAGGATAGGTGTAGCTCCATTCATGCCACCTGAGCATGGGTGCCTGACCAATCACTGTGCAGTGAGATGAGGAAGCCCTAGTCGAATTAAGTCAGTTTTTTCTTCCACTGTAGGCTTCCAGTCATTGTTGCTTGATAACAACAATGACTGGACTGTGATCAAACCTAGGCCATAGGGCTTAGCTTGTGCTCAAGACCAAATGAGCTATTCAAAGCTCCCCATTATATGTATATATATATATAAACACGTATACATACATACACATATACATTTTTTTCTTTTACAATGATGCTGTTTTGAAAGACCTGATATATCTGACAATTGCTTCATTGATCAATGGAAGTTACACTGTCTTGAGGTAATCACAAATCAACCGAATTCCCCCCCCCCCCCCCCTTATTTAAAACAGCCTGCTCCCACTGTTGAAAGCTGTTTGTCTCCAGGCCTTTTCCCCGGGTGTGGGCTGGATGGAGCTCTTTGTGTGAGCGGATCATTTAAAAGCAGTTGGAAGCAGCCCGCCTGCATTATTCAGCAGATTTGACGTGTGTGTGAAAGCTGGCTGGCTGCCCTGGAGAAGGAGTCTGTGCTCTGCTTTCTCCCGCTGTAAATGTCCCAGATTTGACCTGGAAGGGTTGGGTGGGGGTGGGGGATTCATGCAAAGCTTCACTTCTGCAAACACAACGTTAAGAGTGCTCCCGTGGCATGTGCTGGTGACCTTTTCTCTCCTACTCTTCAAGATGTCCTTCATGGTTTATGGGGAGATCTATGGGTGAAAGCCAACAATATCTATAATCTGCCATGGATGAAATTAAAATCTTATTAACCGCGCACAGACTTTCTCTGCATACAGCGAGAGTGTTACTGAGCCGGATTCAAACCAGAACTTTGGTCCACTGGCAAATCATATAATCATGCATGCATGTAATCATGCAGTCATATGATTATTGTGTGTGATGAGCCTGCGTTGCACATGACTTTGTAATATTTTATTGACACATGGATGAAAATATTTCAGGATGTAATGCATTCCTTTTTAGGGTCTTAAATACCTTCTGTTTTGCTGAACCATTGAATGGGGTAAGTACTGTGGCAAACATCACTGTTAATGCAGCTTAGAGTGGTCGTGCCTTGTTAACAAATTTATCACCAGCTCTTTAACTGAGATTTCCACTTCTGACCGGTCTTGTTTCCCATGCAGTTATCTTTATCATAGCTGGGGTGCCAGGGCTCCACACACCTCTGTGTACACAGCGCGGACATGTCCACTAATACTGACACACAACCTTGCCTGTTCTCTGGTTCCTCTTTAGCCTCTAGATTTTTTTTTCACACCTAGTGGTCATGCTGTGGGCTTGTCATCCCGTAACTACTGGAATTAGAACTGATGTGGTTTTGGGATAAGCCGCAGACCCTCCAAACTGTAAAATACAGTGTTATAAATATGGAGAGAGGGTGCGGAGAGATATAACAGGGTGTCCTTCAAACGAGAGTGCCAAAAGTGAACGGAGCGAGAGGGAAGCCAAAGCTTTAAAAGGCAATAACAAAAGCAAACAAGCAAAGGCAGGAGATTTATGTAACTACACTGAAACACTATTAAAGGGAATATTTGTATGACTCAAAGTAACAACTGCCTTCCATTAAAATTTTTCTTCTCCTCTCTGGCTGTTCTGGTCCGTAGCATTGGAACTTGTCACACAGTTTGATCTTCAGCATGTGTTTCGGAAAGCGATGGAGTAGAATACTACACCGCATACATTCTGAAATTCCCCGCTGGGACGATAACACCGAGGATAATATTTCAGACGGAGTCAGGAGTGCACATCTGTAGCGGCTGTGTTGCAGTGGGCTATATCAAGTCCTGTCAAGTTTCGCAACCACAGGTGTCTTACTTCAAGTGAAACTTTCACCCACATAGGCTTCGGTGAGGGAGGGAGAAATACGAGAGATCTCAGAACACTACAAACACTACCCACAGCTTTCTGATTTGAGTGTGTTACGCTAAATGTCACCTTTAGTGGATTGTACCAATGACACGCTATTCTGTGTCATATTCTGTGATTATTTTTCAAGATGCAATCTTCACTATGTCCAGCGTCACGATGTCCGTGTCCTGTTTTCATCCGTGTTATCTTTGTATGAATGAGTATTTGTGTTCAGTGTCCCGTGTTTCCATTTGCAAATCTTGCAATATATGAGCTTTTTGTCACCAGGAAGCATGAGAATGCATTTGGCTTCACATGCATGGAATAGCTGGTACATTGCTTTACGGAATGACCATAATAACCTGCTTTATACCAGGTTATATAAATGAGAGGTACATCATAAGAGGGAGAAAAGAGCACGGACCAAACTAGGGAGGGCTGTGTTTGTTTTACACCCCGCTGTACTTTTTACTCCTTGTTTTTACTGTTTTATCACTTTTATGTTTGCCTGTTTCGCATTTATTTATAACTTATGCATCTTTTTGGACATCTTCATTCATGGAAATGAATTTGTTCCATAGACCATCCTGATGAGCAGTATGATCGCTTCTCATGCACGATGTGGAGGATGTGTTCATTTCCCGGTCTGGGGAAGGCACATGTTTTATAATTCTGCACATTTTTGCCCTTTTTTTCCAGCTCAGTGGAAACACCCAGTATTTGATTTCCCCCTTCTGTTCTGATTTTACCACCTCTGCTCTAATTTTGCTGTTTTGAGTTTATTGACAAAAAAAAAAAAACGCAACCTTTAAATTCATTGTTATTACATATCCAGTCAAATTAATTGCTTTTCTTAAAGGACAATGAGGATTCAAGGGTTTCTGCTAATTCCATAGTATTGATTGATTGTGATTCAAATGATTGTTCTGATTTTGCCACAAACCACAATACTGGGATTTTTCAATTAGAGGCAACTAATGCTTTTGGTTAGCCAAACTAACAATGTGTACTGTTATTCCCCGCACTAATCCCTTCATTTTGCTGAATGTACACTGAGGCAGCACTGACAGAGCACCTTATAAAATGCCGACAGCATTCTTTATCTTGCCCATAAATGATGGTCTCACCACCAACTGAAATTAAGGTCTCTTCAAGTTCCATATTAAACATACCCTAGAAAATGAAGTAGGAGCCTAGAAACCCCAGACAGCTACACGTGGTATACATGTGTACCAGATGCTATAGCTGCCACATTTTCAATGCCTCATTTACTTCACCTCAATGAAAAAAAAAAATACAAAATTACATTTTCATTTTCAGTTCATTTTAAAAATCTTGTTTCCATGTCAACCAAATGTAAAGCTGCTCATGTGTTAAGTGCACTAATGTCTGTTAAATGATGGGCTCTTCATGCGTCATTGTGTCTTTCGGTGTGACTCCTGCTCCAGCACTGGCTTTCCCACAATCCTCTGCTCTGGACTCCAGCAGTGATATCTGTGTCCTCCCACTCCGGGAAAGCTGATGTCACAACTCCAGTATTTCACGTTCATTAGTCTGTTGTCAATCACTGCCACCACCATTGTCTTTATCATAACAATAATTGGGAATATGACTGACAGATATATTATTTCATAATTCTCATCATTTAGGAGATTTTGTTTCAACATAAATGACATGCAGCAACATATATCAACTTGTGTGTGTATGTGTGTGTATGTGTGTGGGTGGCTCAGACTCCTGATGGCAGAGGCCACTGTGATTACAATCCTACCTGATTACGTTAGTGTACCTGTCTGTGTGTGTAACCAATACAGAATTAATAGAGTCATCAGAGATTATTTCAGTCACTGCTTCCTGAACACATGGCGTCCACAGAGTCCAGGGGTGTGACAGATTCACCCTGCATCCATTGATTCAATGATTTTTATCTCCACTTAGGCAGTTTGCATCTGAAAGGGATGAAAAGTTTAATGTTGACATGCAAGATTCTCCATGGCAGTGGATGATTGACACGTTGACATAATGAGCCTGGCCTTGGGTTATTCTCCGGCTGCTTTTTATGACATCACTGTCAGCTCCGTCCATCACAGCTGCTTCAGTATCTCACCTCACTCACTGCCTTGGGGCCGATTACACGTAGGCCTACCGGGTGCAAGCTTGGCTTATTGTTACTGTATTTCAGACATAAGACAGAGCTTAAAGTCATACAAGCCTACCTATATCTGTGGCACCATCGGGGTGTCTGCCATTCTTTCTGTTACATCTGTGCGGAAGTCATGAACCTCGTAGAGAGCTGCTGTAGGGTTTAAATTCTGACTTTTGTATGTGGTAACATGAATTATGTTTCAATGGCATGGTATATTTTTTTAATAAAAATGCACACTTGTGCTTGTTATGCGGGGTGCAGTTTTGCACAGAGGGGGTATTTAGGGTTTGCAGGTGAAATTAGAGTGACACAATCCTTTGGACATGGATACTGAAACGTTGAGTGTACTGAGGGATTTGGATTCAGTAGAGCAGATCCGTTTTGTTTCAGCTTATCAGTGAGGTCATCTCGGGGAGTGCACAACCAAGTCCAACCGAAACAGTGCTTGTTTCACACACCGCTTCAGATTTTATGCAAATGAGACATTGCATAACTATTGAGTACAGCTGGTGGCTTATGTTATCTCTGGAGCACACTCATTTGCTTCAATAGAATTTGATCCCGCTCAGTATCCACCTCCTCATGACTAACATTTGATCAGAATAAAAGTGAGCCTTCAAATGGCAACCGCGCTAATGATTCTGATTGAAGGTTTCTCGCTTAAAGAGGGTAAACAAAGGCTTCCTTATGTAGAAGCTGCATGTATTTTACCATGTGATTACAATAAGCATTGAGGTGGCCAGGCTTTTTAAGACGATGAATAATACAGTGCGTGAAAACATTTTAGTGAAATTTACACTTATTGCTCATACACCATTCAACAGCATGGCTCATTTGTAAGTTGTGTCTACCAAGAGTGGCTTTTGGTGCTGTTTTAATTAATATTTTGAGTGATCAAATTAGTGTGTTTCTTGTCCTTAGCCAGAGATGCAAATGTCTTCAAATGACTGTCACTCTGACAGTTGCACCACTGGTATAAAAAGTGTAATTATCCCCAAGCCTCATTGTTATGGGCACGCAGCTGTAGAACATCTGACTGCTAGCCTTACTGAATATTATTCACTTAATACTGTGCATTTGAGAGGGGACAGATGACACTGTGGAGCTCATTTGCAGAAGCAGAACAGACTGATAGGAATGCTTTGTTATTTTGTCATATTTTATATAATGTTTTGTTTCCAGGGCCATTGTGCTCAAGGCTGTGTCAATATGTACCTCCCTGTTGCACTAAAAAGAAGTGTTTTGGTGGTATTAAAAGCAAGCATACAAGGGAAACCATGCAGACACACATGCTTCTGTGTCAAGAGTGGTAAGCTTTGGCATACAGGTGTGATCAATCAATCAACCAATTTAATTTATTGGTTTGTCGATTGATTGATCTAAATCACATACTTCAGTAAATTTTGCATTCGTATAATTAAACTGTCACGAAGCACCTAGAGACAATATGTTTTCCACAGGGATCTGAAATGCCAGA
Organism: Megalops cyprinoides; assembly: GCF_013368585.1. NCBI lineage: Eukaryota > Metazoa > Chordata > Actinopteri > Elopiformes > Megalopidae > Megalops > Megalops cyprinoides. Next base: position 5,477,653 of record NC_050600.1, on the reverse strand, counting down.
AAATGTAGAGCTGCTTGGAGAAAAACTGAAAACCGTTCCTTGACCTCGGGAAAAAGCAGTCAAGGGAAGTGCTTGGGAAACAGTGGACCTGAACAAAAACAGTGGAACAGAAACAAGTAATGTCTTGTAGATAAATATATCGATCAGTTCACAACCCAGACATGTGTGGATTTGTGTGGTTATCTGGAAACTCAAACAAATCTGTATTTCCAATATAGCTTCATTCCCTGTGCACAAATAGGCCGTGCCTCCTTGTACGCCTCCAGTCTGCAACCTCAACTTGGAAGGGAAGAAAAATTCTACCTGTTTGAAATGCAATCTGTTTCTGGCCAAGATTCAGAACGTTGGATTAATGCTGCCCTTTAATGGCTGAATTCAAAGTTAAGTAAGGAAGTCGGCAGCATGTATTAATTGGGGTCTTTGGAATGTGGACGCAAAGCACGGAATCATTTATAATCCTGCCGACAGCAATGGTCTGCCAATTTAATCAGAGCGCTTTCCACAAGTCCCAAGCGGATCTTTTTGTTTCAACTCAGCTTCTTTTTAGTTTTCATTTGGCTCCTATGTTTTTTTTATTATTATTGTAATCGGATGAAAACTGCCAACCTTTCTGTTATGTTAAAAGCAAGCTTTTTGTACCGGTTTAATGCCGCGATTATTAATTCTCTGAGTGTGAGAGCTTGTGTGAAACATCACCAGTGGTTCTGAAGGAAAGTGATGTGCACTAGCTGCCACACATTCCCTCTTCTCTCGCCTCACTAAATAAGAGAAAGTGATGACAAGAAAAATATTAAATGTCTTTGCAATTAGGAGGGCAAAAAAAATCTTAATGGGGTTACTTCAGAAAGAAATGGATTATGTAAATGAACCACGAGAAAATGTTTTTCCCAGAAAGTGCAAGCATATCAATCTCAGTGGTCCCTGTTGGAAACAGTTGTGATGGGTCCTTGTTAAGCAGGATTCACTAATTGCCTCCTACCTGTAAAATCTCGCTTGGCAGCTTTGAAAGGTACTACCTTTGGCAGATTGGTCCACCTTGGATTTCACATCTGTTATTCATCTAATTATCACACACATCTGTGCAATACCGAAATAGATATTATCAAACAGATAATTTATGCCTTAAATGCAGTGTAGCATAGTGGTAAGGAGCAAGGCTTGTAAACAAAAGGTTGCCAGTTTGATTCCCCACAGGGGCACTGCTACTGTACGCTTAGGGAAAGTACTTACCCCAGAATTGTCTCAGTAAATATCCAGCTGTATAAATTGGTAACATGTAAAAACTGTAACCTATGTAAGTTGCTCTGGATAAGAGCATCTGCTAAATGACAGTAATGTATTGTAATATAAATGAGCTTCTCTTGTCTGAATGATACAGAGTTTCTGCTTTAATGACACTGGAAGGTATTTCAATCCGTTCTGCATTTAAGTACTTATTTATCAAGTTTAGACTGCCAGTGCGTTTCTTGTAGCTCCTCCATTAATGTGATATTAAAGAGGTCTAGGGCAGGGGTGGAATGCATCTTCATTCTGTTAATATGGGTTTTGTGGCAGAGCTCTTCACATTACTTTACAATGACCTAAATGTGCACTTACCATTTGCCTGGCTGTTCTGCAGACCTCGCGTCAGGACCTTTCCCCATAACACGTGAGGACGATTGATGATGAAAGGTCAAACATTATTACTCTAAATGAACTAGGCGGGCATTTGGCTGAGAGTGGAAAATCAGCGCCTTGATGTTTTCGGTCTTTCATCATGTCCTGCTTGGTTCTTGCAGCTTATCCTGCACACTTCCATGCAAAGAGGTATGCTGCAAAGTAACAGCTCTCAGTGGTTCTCATTCATAGGGGGCTAAATGGATGGCGTTTGATTACCTTTAACAATTCTCTTTAGCCTTATGTGAGTTTGTGCCTCTCTGGTCCTTGAGATTGACAAGAGTAAATTGAATGTTGTCAAGAATTACATCAATGAGAGGCACCCAAACAAAAACTAGTGTTTGCAGAAGTTCATTTCTGAGCACATTTTGAGGTCAAGAAGGCATTGTCTCCTAAATGTCATAATAGATTTATAACAGAATCATTGGATAAGAAATGCATCAAAAATCTTCTGGAAAACCGAGTTAAAGATGAGAGCTGCATGTTGTGTAGCCCTGAAAATAAGGTGAAATCTTCTTCTCAGAGCTCCCCCCTCCATAGATAAACACTTAATAATTTATCACAAGACATAATGACAGTGTTAATTATGTATGCAGCTTCTCTAATGGATGTACTATCACCATGTTAATAGAACTGGCTTCGTTTCAATGGTACAATCATTAATAAAGGTTGCCTTTTCTTTCCTAATTCCCCGTGCACTTCAAAGTGTTGCAAAGGACTCTTCCGCGTTACCTTGGTTACTGCAAATACAAGGCAGGTGAAAAGAAAAGCTAGGCTGAGGTGCAGAGCAGTGTGTTTACACGGTGAAAACATTGCTTCTCACCCTGGTGGAACATGCCTTCAATACTCTTATATCTTACTATGATACTAGGAGTTAAGGGAATGTCACTGAATGGCCCATTCAGACCGGATTGTTCAAACCGGTCCATTAGAAACTTTCTTTAATTATAATAATATTAATAATAATATAGAATGTAATATGTCTAACAAAACATTGACTGTAACAAAAACAAAATACAGATGAGCAAAAAAGCAAAGGGTGTTTTTTTTCCTATCCTTTTATCATTTTAATTAATGTAGGTGCTCTTATTAAATGAACTATGATGTAATAAAAAACATAATAATAATATAATGAAATAAAATGTACAGGGAATGTGGAAGTTAGAGCAGGGAGAGAAGTCCCCATGCTGTGCTACATCATGATAAAAACATCAGATACCAAACATTGCAGGATGTTAACAGAGAAATGGACATTATGTAACCCACTGCAATACGTTTGGCTCAAGTGGAATTGCAGTATACTGAAGTGGAGGCAATAATAAATCCATCTATTTATTTTGTTTTTGAGTGCGTTTGATGTGGCCGAGACCAGAATACTGCGCAGAAGCCCTATGACAAGAAGCCACAGGAACTCAGTGATTGTGTCACTCTTCTCATTGAACTAAATAGTTCATAGGATTTGAACGCACCCTTCAAAAGCATCTTTTTTTTTTTTTTTAATTTGGTCTATCTGGATATTTCTTCACGTATTTTGAAAGAGACAAGGTTCCAGCATAACTAATAGAAGTTAAAGACTCTGCCGCAAACTAACTGTGAATAATGCATCCTTTTCCATCGCAGGTATTGTTTTTTTAGTATTATCAATAATGAATAAATATCACTCATGTGAAGTGTTCAGTGGGGGAGCAGGGTTTTGTACGCTGGCTTGTCCTTGGAAAAATCTGTTGATGTGGAAACAATGAATTACAGCAAAGAGGAAAAAGTCCTAGTAAAATATCAGAGCGCAATGCAATGCAATATCCACAACTGCTGGTCCAGACCCTGAGACAAGAAAGTGACCTCACATGTAACGGGTGTAACAATGATATAACTGCAACAATGAGCAATATCCATACGCGCCTGATACACATCTAGCCATCTGACGTGGATGCAAATATGATATTGGCTCCTACGACAGTGAAGAGAAGCCATGGCTCTCACATTAACAAATGCATTCATTTGCCCAGCTCAGAGAGCACGTTCTCTGAAACGTAAAGTTGTTTCTCAGAGTATACAGAGATGGGAACAGACTATACAGTGTTCATGGGACTGACTGAATGACTGACAGGGTTTAGTTTAGAAAATAGACATTGCTGTGCTAATCTGCTAAGGCTGACAGCTGTGAGGATATAGAGAAGGGTATCCCTGGTACAGTGATGCTGGGGGGGGGTGGGGTGTGGAGAGGTGCCAGGCTTCACTAATGTTCCCAGAGTGAAATACCGCTGAATAATTTGTCACCGAAGCTCACAGCGTGCAATGCTGAAGCACAATCCCCTCTGTGGAACAGAGGCTGGAGCACATGACACAAATTTGAATAAACTGCCATTATGACATCATAAAAAAAAACTTTGGCTCGCCCTCTTTCTGATCCTGACATGGATATCCTGTTTTACAACAATGTGACATAACGTCTCCTGAAGTAACTTTGATTCATCATAAATGCATGCAATGACGCTAATGCATTTTTGTGACAGACTTCTATTTTTCAAAGAAAAAAAAGTTTTAAGCGCTAGACTTTCTTCACAAACGAGAGAGCCTGTGTCCTCCCCGATCACACACATGAACCTCATCCTCGGTTTTTGCATAACAGCTTTACAGATTGGTGCCAGCCAGTTATGTATTAACCTGTGGGCCCATTATGTGTGGTGGTCTGAGGCACTGCATTTGACCAAGAACCTTGCCATAGTAACACCATTGAAGAAAAACATATGTAAAATGTTTCTTCACATGCCCACGCACACATATTCCTGAAACCAAAGTGGTGTAAGCATTGCTGTTACATTACATATGTGGGTTTCCCAGGTTTACTTGAGCATTGTGTTGTTCAAAGACGAATTTGGGGGTTTAGTACTGGGACAGATTATAACCAGTACTATATCTGTATCTATCTATATTATAACCAGCACATAGTGTCACCTGGGGGGTGGGCTGCCCATCGAAGCATGTCGGCCATGACAGCCCCTCAACCGTGAACCTCGAAAATAGATGCATGTAGACACAAAGGGAAGTTAGATTCTGCTCAAACACCAGCCAGTAATTAGCACTCAGACATTAATATCACATTGCATCTTCCTTTGAAAGCTTCAGCCATTAAAGGCGATACAGTCAACTGCCCTTATTGTACCTCCAGTCTTATTTCTTTTTTCTTTCTTTTGCTTTCCATATGTTTTTTTTTTTTGGCAGTCAGTATAATAAGTATTCCATTCTTTCTTTAGGAACAACAGCTTGACAGAGTGACAGGGCTGTGGCCACAGGTGTAGGGAAAAGTCGCCACCCTGCCCTCGGATCACCTGTAACAGCCGACCCATCTCTCCGTCCAATCTCGATCGGCAGGAAACTCCCAACCCATAAATAGCAATCAGAATACTGGCTGACAATAGCGCCTATGTCCTCAGAGTTGCTTTTCCTGCCTCCGCGGAGAGAAGCTTTCACATCACACGGACCCACTGCAAGATGAGCACCGCAGGTCAGTGGTCTACCTCTTTGCCTTCTCTTACCCTTCGCTGTGCTCCGTAGCCATTTATTTATCGAATGCTGGCTGAAGATAACTATGTCACAGCCTCACAAGCGTGTGATCTTATATCTTTGTATTTATCAAGGTATATATACACATCAATGCTACAGCGCATTGTAGTCAATAAGTAGCTGAATTTAAAAAATGAATATGGATATATATACATCATGTACATTCTTTATTATGAGTCCTGCTATCAACATAACTTTTCTGATGACATAAATAGATAAATTAAGTACACATTTACGTGCTGTACTTTACAATTTATATACTGTTACCAAAACAAATGAGTATACATCCATACATCTATCTATATATCTATAGAGAGAGAGAAATTGAGAGAATGATTAAGAATTCTTATTTATTAATAGGAATATTGTTTTAACTGTGCTAACCTTTGCCCGAAAAGATCAGCGCTTCCTTTTTTTAATGCATAAAAATTGCAAAGCTAATGGCTTTACTGTTTTAAACGATAAAACATTTTAATTCGCATATCTCACAGTAATCCAAGTTAATTTTCCAGGAAAATGAGAATGAAAGGCCGTTAAATTGATTATTACGTCGCTGTCATAAATCTTAATCATTTTCTCGCCAACGTGCGAGCCTCTCCGTGAGGCTCCGGCTGTGTGGTTAGTGTTTAGCCGCGACACAGAGAAACCAGCGCTTCGCTCGCTCTCTCCCCCCTCCCCCCCTCCCCTGCAGCGGAGGACCTGCTGATCATCCACGAGGCGGAGGCCGAGCCGTGGGCCTCATACCTGCGGTCGGTCTTCGCGGGCCCCATCCGGGAGGAGGGGATCTGCTGCTACGACATCGCCACGGTGTCCAGCAAGAAGGAGGACTTCCTGCGTCTGGGCCGCTACCGCTGCAAGCTGCTCATCCTGTCACAGGGCATGCTGGAGGGCCTGTGCCAGATCCGCAGGTTCTTCCTGGCCCGGGTGCTGCAGCCGGCCGGCGCCGTGGTGGTGCTGCTCTGCGGGGTGGACAGCCTGGCCCCCCTGCGGGAGATGGTGCCCCTCGGGGAGGGGTGCCTGCAGTGCTCCAGCGAGCAGGACGCTCAGGAGTACCTGTCGGCCGTCACCGAGATCGTGCAGAGAGGTATGGAGCCGGGGTCAAACACGCATGCGTGCGTAGCGTGGCCGTGTGTGTGTGTATGTGTGTGTGTGTGTGTGTGTGTGTGTGTGTGTGGGGGCGTGTGCTTGTGTTTGTTTTTATGTGTGAGGGAGTGTGCATGTGTGTGTATCTGTGAGGGTGTGTGTGTGCATGTATATGTGTGAGGGTGTGTGCATGTGTGTGTGTGTGTGTGTGTGTGTGTGTGTGCATGTGTGTTTGTGCAAGGTATGTGTGTGTATGTGCATGTGTATGTGTGAGGGTATGAGTGTTTTATTTGCGTGTGCATGTGTATGTGTGAGGGTGTGAGTGGTTTTTTTGCGTGTGTGAGTGTGTGTGTGTGTGTGTGTGTATTTGTGTGTATGTGTGAGCTTGTGAGTGTTTTATTTGCATGTGTGTGAGTGTGTGGGTGTGTGTATGTGTGTGCATGTGTATGTGAGAGGGTGTGACTGTTTTATTTGTGTGTGTGTGAGTGCGTGGGTGTGTATTTCACTGCATGGGGGTGGGGGGGGGGTCTTGCACCATTGCCTCTGGCTGAGCATGCTGACAGCAGGTGTGGAGTGAGCCCTGTGCCCTGCGCAGTGCTGGAGCTGAGGTCCCCTCTCCGCGACAGCGAGTTCGGGCACGCCGCAGGCGGCTTGTCTTCTGTCATGTGCTGTCGCTGAAACCGAAACGCCCAGCTGAACTCAACCGGCAGATCACCTTCAGAGCGTGCAGACAGACACATAGCTTTGTGTCAGCAGAGCCCGTGTCAAATGGTGGTTTCAGACAGAGCGGTGTTCTCCCAACTGTCATTTAGACGCGCCACGTTTCATCAGGACTTAAAGAACGAATGTTGTTACCAAAAAGACAGAGACAGAAAAGTAGCTGATAAACACCAATAAAAGGCCACACTTGGGCTCCAATTGGCTGGAGTGAAAAAATCACAATAAATCACAATAAAAACAAATATCATAAAAGCAGCTCCCACAGAAAAAAGGTACCCTACCAAGCTACTGGCCTTTTATCGATGGTTGACGCACACAATTAAACAAACTAAAATGTTATACTCCATGTTCCATTTAGCATAGGACGGCAGCCACCACTTCCTCAAACAGAGCCCTGTTCTCTAATCTGACACAAGCAGAGGAGGCTAACAGAGTCATCAGTCTCGGACAGCAGCATACAGTAAAGCCCCTAACGAGGAGAGGTGCCGAGGCTTCGGCTTTTGTGGTCCTTTGTCCCTGCAAAGTGTACAGAACAGGTTGTAATCCCCGAGAGCCTCGCGGAATGCGCTGCAGCTTGGAGGTAGCTTTATCTGCTGAACAATGGGCGTGTGGAGCTCTTTGGAACGCAGGTGACAGGAGGGATTTAGAGGGTTTAGTTCTGCTGAGAAGGTGCCGCTGTGAGCTCACTCCATATCCCGCCCGACCGCGGCAGCTAACAGAATGACGCTTCACTCAGCCTGTCTAAGAGGCTCTGTTGTGGTTCAGCGATTCAGCAAGTTCAGGACAGGGTATCTCAGGGGTGTGTCTTCTCTGTGTCAAGCTCCTGAGACTATATTTGGGAGCAGAAGCCCGGGTCTCAGTTATATTCAAATAAGAGAACTTAATTCCAACATTTCTCACATGCTATTAAAGGAGAGCTCTGTGTTTTAGTGAAAAGACAGGGATACTGGTAGTACTACCAGTGTCTGTACTATTACTGTTACCTATGGTGCTGTTCACATAATCTGTTTTTGGTCATAGTAGAGGGAGTAGTGGTGATAGTAACGCTCGCTAAAAAAAAAAAAAATACATTTTGATTCATTGCTTCACAGCCTAAAATATTTTGTGTCATATCCTTCAGGTCGTGTCATGCGTTTTTTTTTTTATTTGATGTGTGATTATTATTAATCATTATCAAACTGGGATTTAACCCTGCGAGTCTCTGGTTTAATCTGCACCACCATTACTGCTGCTGTAAGGGTTTCTGTGATCTCAGCATAATCTGAGCTCCATCTACTGAACTGCAGGTAAAATGATTAGGTAAAATATGTGGTTTTATTATGCTGTGCCCAATTAAAAGTAGAATAGTCAAAGAGGAGGCACAAATGGTGTTGCCCGAGGAAAGTTTATATAATTGCGAAAGCATGTAGGTCAAAGTTAAATGACATGTCAGAGAATTGTGCGCTTAATTTAGACTCAGCCAGTCATAACTGTAAGATATTGCCTGCCGCCTGAAAATCGTGCGACCGTGCGAAATAACTTGTCACTGCCAGCTGAAAGAATTGAATCCATTTTACGTTTTGTATTGTGATTTTCAAACCCTGGTAAAGTAATTACACACCCGCCCAGGTGAGGAGGCTTCATTGCTTGCTGCCTGTCGCATCTTCATTATCTCAGCCTGGGCCTTGACAAGTAATTACACTTTGTGCGTAGCGGCGTCGAAATTTACCGCCCCGCTGCAGAATAAGAAATGACACGGTTAAGGCGAAAACGGTCCGGCATTGCGTGGACGACGTGCGGTTTTGGGCACGGAAAAAAAAGGAGAAGGTGCTGAAGGTGTCAGTGAAAACCAGTGAGGGACTGTGTATTTGTGAATGACAGAAACAGTGAGAGAAAAGTATCCATAGGAAGAGAGATTGGCCCATGCACTGCTTATTGTTTATGTACACTGAGAGATGTTTCGAGGCAGGCAGACAAAATGAAACTTAAATAGAGAAAATTAAGCTTTAAAGTACATTTATATTTATTCATTTAGCAGACGCTTTTATCCAAAGCGACGTACATAGGTTACAGTTCTTTACAATGTCATCCATTTATACAGCTGGATATTTACGGAGGCAATTGTGGGTTAAGTACCTTGCCCAAGGGCACAGCAGCAGTGTCCAAGCAGGGATCGAACCGGCAACCTTTCGGTTACAAGGCCTGCTCCTTAACCACTATGCTACACTGCGGCCCGGTGTATGTGTATGTGGAAACAGGTATGGTGTTGAAGAAGAGAACTGAGTTTATTTTACGGAGAACTAAAGACAAGCCCTGAAGAACTGAAGGCATGTGTGCACTTTCCTGTTTGGTCTGTCTTCTGAGTCCGTGCCAAGTCCGGCTTCTGATATGGAAGTTGATACAAATATTGTATCAGAAGCACTGGTCTGGACTTTGTCCCAATGCGGAATTGATACCACAGGGCTGCCTAAATGTACACTAAACTTAATGCAAAGTTTTAGCCATTCGATAGAGCTGAACTCGCTCTCACTGTGTAGGTGTGGAACACATATCCCACTCAGAGACTGTGCACCCCGGGGCTGGTCTTCAGAGGAGTGGTAATAGCTGGTGAATGGCAGCAGCATATCCAGGCTAAATACCCACAATGCAATTGTAGGCCACGACTGAGTGGAGTCAAGGCATGCAGCGAGTTCCAGATAAAGTGAAGGAGTAAATCGCTTCGGCTCAGAATGAAACTCCTCGGAAAAAAGCACTGCGGCACACTGCATTGTTTGCCACCTGTTGCCATGAGAACATTATGCAGACAGACAGCTTTGAAACTGCCACTCCTGCACAAATCCTTTGAGTGTGTCAAAGGGGCACAGATGTATAATGCAACATATTCTGTGCTATTCTGCTGCGAGCAGATATGAAGAACACTTTCTTTACAATGCTCCTAGAACCCCTTTCACTTATGGCTCAGTGTCCTCTCTACACATCTGTGTGTGTGTGTGTGTATTTGTGTTTGTGCCAGTGCATGTATGTGTATTTGAATGTGTGTGTGTTAGTATGTCTGTGTGTGTGTGTGTGTGTGTGTGTGTGTCAGTATTTTACATTTACATTTATTCATTTGGCAGACGCTTTTATCCAAAGCGACTTACATAGGTTACAGTTCTTTACAATGTTATCCATTTATACAGCTGGATATTTACTGAGGCAATTGTGGGTTAAGTACCTTGCCCAAGGGTACAGCAGCAGTGTCCCAGCGGGGATCGAACCGGCAACCTTTCGGTTACGAGTCCTGCTCCTTAACCACTATGCTACACTGCCGCCCAGTATGTCTGTGTGTGTGTATTGTGTGTATTTGTGTTTGTGCCAGTGCATGTATGTGTATTTGAATGTGTGTGTGTATTTGTATTTGAATGTGTGTGTGTGTGTGTCAGTATGTCTGTGTGTGTTTGTGCCAGTGCATGTATGTGTATTTGAATGTGTGTGTGTGTGTGTGTGTGTGTGTATGTGTGTGTGTGTCAGTATGTCTGTGTGTGTGTGTGTATGTGTGCATGTGTCAGTATGTCTGTGTGTGTGTGTGTGTGTGTCAGTATGTCTGTGTGTGTGTGTGTCAGTATGTCTGTGTGTGTGTGTGTGTGTGTGTGTGTGTGTGTGTATTGTGTGTATTTGTGTTTGTGCCAGTGCATGTATGTGTATTTGAATGTGTGTGTGTGTGTGTCAGTATGTCTGTGTGTGTTTGTGCCAGTGCATGTATGTGTATTTGAATGTGTGTGTGTGTGTGTGTGTGTATGTGTGTGTGTGTCAGTATGTCTGTGTGTGTGTGTGTGTATGTGTGCATGTGTCAGTATGTCTGTGTGTGTGTGTGTGTGTGTGTCAGTATGTCTGTGTGTGTGTGTGTGTGTGTGTATTGTGTGTATTTGTGTTTGTGTCAGTGCGTGTGTGTGTATTTGAATGTGTGTGTGTGTGTGTGTGTGTATTGTATGTATTTGTGTTTGTGTCAGTGCGTGTGTGTGTATTTGAATGTGTGTGTGTGCGTGTGTGTGTGTGTGTGTGTGTGTGTATTGTGTGTATTTGTGTTTGTGCCAGTGCGTGTGTGTGTATTTGAATGTGTGTGAGTGTGTGCATGTGTGTGTTTGAGTTTCTACGCACATGTATGTATTGTGTGTATTTGTGTTTGCGCCAGTGTGTCTGTGTATTTGTAAGCCTGAGCGTGTGTGCCTGCATATGTGTGTGTGTGTGTGTATGTTTTTAACTACACACATGTGTGTGTGTGTGTATGCACCTGCACTTTGTGTGATGTGGGTTTAAAAGGCCCTCCCTGCATGGCAGTAGCAGTCTCTTTGACAGAGCTACGATTTAGCAAAAAGTGTGGCGTTATGCAGAAGCAAATCACATGCAAATCTCCAGCCTTCCTCATATGTCACTGCTCACTTTCACTATCACACATGCAAATCTAAATGTTCCCGGTATTCAGCCTGACCTAGCACGAAGGTAGCAGCCATCGGCGGGGCCAGGGCCTGAGCCACTCCACCTCTGAAATCTCCTCTGTTATGACAAAACATAAAAACATAGCAGTCCTCCCGATAAGAGGATCGCATGGCAAAGTATTGAGTCTCTCATTTTTCCTCCTTTCTGCTTACTGTCAGCCACGGCAGACACATAGAGCCACTCCTTGTGCTTTTCTGCTAGCCCGCTTGTTGAGCTGTGAGCGGTGTGTAACGGCAGTCCGTTCGCCAGGTAACCAGGCCTCCGTGGATGTCAGCGCCCTCACGGCCCGCGTGGCGGCTCTGGAGCTGAAGCTGGACAAGGGCCCGTCGGCCACCGCCGCCACCGCCGTCTCCGCCAGAGCCCACGTGCTGGTGGTGCCACCGAGGGTGCCGTGTGAGGTGAGACACCGCGCAGTGCACACACGCACGACTGGTTCCCTCCCTTTTGGTGCCACCCGCTGCGGTTGTATGCGTTTCACACTCTGGAGTCTCACCCACCGCCAAAGTGCTGCTGACCCTGCAACACCTTTACAAATGAATTTTTCTGCTGCCGTGGAGCCCAAGCTTTGCTTTTATTATACATTTAGTGTTTTAATAACCTTGCTACATAACACATATTGTGTTGCACGTCTCTGCATATTTCTGCGGTATGATACATTTTTTATTTATGTAATCTATTACAATACATTCCTTTAATTAAAATAATTGTTATTAATCCAGTTATTGTTATTAATTCCACTGGAAAAAAAGTATAGCACCACTTGTAGTAAATTCACAAGGCATTGAGCATCAGTACTATAGTATACTATAGTGCTGCTGCTTACTGCTGTTTTAGAGTATACTGCTGCACAATGGTGGCAGTCCCTTTCCATTCCAGGTGAAAGCCAATGAACTAAGCCAAGAAACTAAAACTCTGGCAGGGTTCCAATCCTATTTGGTAGCATTTCCTCTTCCAGCTGTCCCCAGCCACCATCAGGCTCAGCCAATCAGAGGCCATTAATGTGCATGCGATTTCTTTAAAACGATGGTGGGCAAGCTACTATTACAGGAAAAAGATAAGTAAATAGCGAGTTATTCTTGGACAAACATCTGCTCTTATCCTGCAAATAGTATGCTGCATTTCTTTGATCTGTCCGGCAACTATATCTTTGCTCCCAAATGAAATTGTAAAATTGCTCTTTGATAGGAAGTTGAATCAGACCTGGATGCTGTTGAATAACCTGAGTTGAGTCAGTAGTTCTGAAACAGAGAGCAGTACTGCAGAGACATATTTGACTGTTCCTATTTACAGATGGTTGCTTGAAGCACCGGGGTTGGATAGAACATTTCCAGTTGAAAGCACTGTTGAGACTGCTTCAGACTGTATTGTGAAGGGATGCAGGTTTTTCACTGGATTGGGTAAAAGTCTCCATAACATGGGCTGAGAAATACATTTTTGCTTGATTGAGGAGGTAGGACACATAGAGATCATAGTGATTATTTCCACAGCAAAGTGAATTGCAAGCAGGATTAGTGCAGCAATGGGAGTTTTTGTCCTGTGAGAGTGGATCCAGATCAAAGGTAGTTCTAGATGCAGCTATGGACTTATATTTGCAGGAGAAAGGAGCATAATTGTATCCAGTGTAATAAAAATAGGATAAAAACCTGAAATATAATGTACAATTATAAGAGCTCATCATGGTCTGAGCAGATAGGCAAATAGGTGATGACAAGGTCATTTGAGCAGTAACTCAACTGCAAACATGCATCCGGTTAAGCAAGCAGCAAGCTTGTAGTCAAGCCAGGGGAGTGTGTGTGGACATACACCATTCCTGTAGACATATGCAACCAGAATAGAGCCTAAATGTGAGGCTGGGCTGGCTAAATTGGAGATGAAGGGTTCTGGAATGTAACAACCACTCACTGGGCTGCTCTCTTGGTCCCAGGTGGTAACAGGAGAGAGACGGGGAGATCCCTGTGGTCCTTGGCGAGGTTACAACCTCAGGAGACTTCAGCCTCAGCCAATAGCAGCGCAGGAACTGCTTAGGCAGGTAGCTTAGACCCAGCCAACACCTCTGCTAAGCCACAGGCAAAACCAGGGAGGCATAGATCACTGCCGCTGAAGCGGTAATGTGTGGTACAAACATCTCACACACAGGAACGGTACAAACATCTCACACACAGGAAGGGGTGAGGGAAACACAGCACTGACTCCCGGTCATTTGTCAGTTAACAGTCAGTTTTCAAACTATTGCTCTTACTCCAGAAGCCATAAAAGTCATAGCAGAGATCACCAGCATCTCTCTCCCTTACCCCCGGGCAGCTCAGCGGTCTCTCTGCTAGTTCTTAGATTCATACCCCTTTAGACACGGTGAAAGAAAAACAACATACTCAAAACTTCAGTCAGACTAAGAGCAGAACAGAATACTGAAATTATAAAAGTTTTCTGCCTTTATCATTATTATTTTTACAAATATTTCCCATCTTTTATAGATACTTGATACCTCTCCACTATCACTATCACACCCATGTCTAATTGTCAAGCTATGCTCCAGATTTCTTGAGGCCAACAATACTGAGTTAAAATTGGCCTTTGATAGGAAGTTGAATTAGACCTGGTCAGAGAGTATAGTCCTAAGAGGTGTTATTTAAAAAAATGTAGTGTGCTTAGAAATAAAAAAAGCAAAAGGATCATTTGTCTTATTGTTTAATGATTTTATTTCCAAAGATATGTCCTAAAATATCCAGTAAGGGTCTTCATAACACAGAATCTTGAATGTTATAGTTCACAAGATAAAAGAACTCCAGGTTTTGTTGGTTCAACCTGGAACAGTCAGAACAATGCCTTACACATTTCTTCTAGCAAATCTTGAAACAAAGTTGAGCTGCTAATTGCAACAGTTTAGCCCAGCTAATTGTTATGTAGCTAGCTACAGATATGCAGCAGATTCATTTTTTATTGAGCAAGAGGTCTTGCTGAGAAATTCTGTATCCATCAAAAAACTGATATTCACATTTTGTACATTAATGAATTTTTAAAATTCATTGTATCAGTGGATTAAGTCCAGCCATTCCTGAAACAAAGAAGTTGATTTCATAACATTGTTTTGGAAAATGGGTCTTTCCTTGTCTGTGTATGTAGCTTGTGTCAGGTACAGGGGAAAGGGGACTATTTCTGTCCCTTCAGCCCCAGCGTCAGTGCTTAAATAAACCAGTCAACAAATAAATCATCAGACTTACGTCCAGCTTTCCGAGCAACTGACTCAGAGCTCTCCCATGCTCCCTGCTTTGTCAGACTGACAGCGGTGAGAGCCGTTGGTTAATGATTAAAGAGAAAGCTTTCCAGCAAATGGCCGATTTATATTCTGTGACTAAAAGTAGAGCTGGATTCTAAGAACCCCCTCTGCTCTCAGACTCCAGGCCATAATAAAGCAGATAGAGCTTCCTGTGGAAAGAGGGTCCTTAGAGCTAAGGCCACAAAAAAAAAAAAATCACTCTGTTTGCCGATCGACCTGGAACACAGGTAACTTGCCCTGATTCAACAAAAAGCCAAGGGGCGACAACAAGACATAAGGCTCTTCCTTTCCTGTGAATATGCCATCCTGCCTCAGTTTTTCACTGGCTGTGGTGGAGACGAAGACGGTGTGATGAACTGGCGGAGAGTGTGGTCACCCGAGTCCTCCGGCCTCCTTTGCTTACACACTGTGAGTTCACACCTCTTTACATGGGGTTGAGTGAGTGCAACGGCTTGTAGTGTCTGCACCGAGGAGGTGATGACAGGTTGCCATCATGCGCTCAGTTCCAGGGAACTGGTTCCCGGAGGGCCGGCTCTCTGACCGCTCATACGCGACCGCAGAGGCAGCCAGGTCTAAAAGTGGCGGTCTGCTGTCATGTGGCACAGACAGAGGAGAGAAGCCCACAACAGCGTGCTCACCTGCGTGTTCAGGGTCTGAGGACCGTCCTCCATCTGAAACACATCCTTACATTCCACACAGCAAATTCTCCAGATTGTTCCCCAGAAATGAGGGTGTGATTTAATCAAAGCTCCTTTCCAACTTTGTTCTTCTCAAACTATGGATCCTGACTTGGCAGTGTGTTGCCATTCTCTTAAGGTCACGGACTGAGATGCCGGTGCAAGCTGCATCGTTTTTGCGTCGTGCCTGGATTTAATCACTTCCTAAATTAATTGCAATCTGAAGACAGCTGTCACATCAAACTCTCTGACAGGAAGCCACTGTTCCTCCACGTGCTGAAAGCTAATATCAAACTGCGCCTGATTTGTGAGGCGCCGTTCATCACATTGCACAGCAGTTCCATTGTAATCAGTGCATAATTACACCCTAATAACGGGCAGTGAAAGCGTGTCGGAGGGAACATTAGGAGGGACTGCGAAACCACTGTGTTGCGCTCACACCTTTCTGCAGAACCCGGGGGAGGTCTTCATTCTGCTGAGAGATGCTGTGAACAGTAAAGACGCGGAGGTGGAGTTTCAGGGGAAAAAGGAGAGGACCAGAGTGAAGCCAAGCAGCTGGAACGATCACACCCTATGTGTAACAGCTCCAGGTGGGAACAGCTCTCCATTTTCTCTTCAATATACTTCTTTAGTCTTTATGAAAGTTGTACCTACACTGTGAACTGGATTCTGGTATCACCTACGTAGCCTTTTGGGTTAACTGAAAAGGTCTCCTTTGAAAATGAAGCTTTCCCATGAGGTTGTTTCTTTGTTTTCTGTTTCTGGCCATATTGTGTGTGTGTGTGTGTGTGTGTGTGTGTGTGTGTGCAAAGTCAACTAAACAGCAACAGTCATGCTCTCAAAGGTGAGATGAAGCAATGATAAAGGTGAGACAAAGGTAAAATGAAGCTTTGATGAAGGCAAGATAAAGGTGAGATTAAGGTGAGATAAAGGTGACATTAAGATGAGATAAAGGTGGACTAAGATGAGTGTTTGGAAAATGTGCTGCAGACTTTCCTGCAGGAACGGTAGGTGTAACGCTGTACTGCGGAGGGGTTGTGACAGCGGAAGGGGAATTGCAGTACTACAGCACCATGGATGAGATTGCCCTCCTCCTGAAGAAAGCTGCCGACCCCATGGACTTCATGTTCCAGGTAAGACCGAGTGAGGCAGTCTCCTCTCACAACGCATCTTCTGCTTCAGCAGACATGGTCAAATCCAAATTTACATATCGCAGTGGCTTATTTACGATAAACTACAGATCCCTCACAATGTGGCTTTGCTGCGCCAGGCTCTGCCAAATTAAGATTTAAATATTGCAGATGCCTCTCTGTGATAAGTTACAGAATCAAACTCAGCATTAAGTCTTGTTTCTCTTCAGGGATGTTTATGGGAGGCCTCAAAAAATAAGTGCACTCAAGTCAATAGGGCGGAGGCATCTGCTGTTCATTACACTGCAGCTCTATGAAACAAGCGCTGGAGTAATCCCTTTAAAACGGGCGATCTTTAATCTCATCTTGTCATGTCAGCACTGTTTTGCCCTTACAAAGAAAGATGAGGCAAAGAACATGGCATTCTCTCTCAGACTCTGTAACTACCAGCAACGCTGCATACAAAACAGCTTCGCCGTCAACATCAAACAATGGCGGCGGTGTGCATTGTTGTGGCTGCAGGATTTGCATTTCAAAACCCAAACTCTCCCGGACTCCACTCCACCTGACTCTGTCCGTATCTGCCCTGCGTCCAAAAGACTTCCGCAATTACATCTCGCACGTGACAGTCGCAGGAAAAACGCAGCGATATGCAAGGCTGACCTCCAATGCAGGATTTAAATGCTTGACATAACTGTCCTGACTCACCGGATATTTTATTTTTATTATTATTGTCATTTAGCAGATGCTCTTATCTAGAGCAACTTACATAGGTTACAGTTTTATCCATTCATACAGCTAGATATTTACTGAAGCAATTTTGGGTTAAGTACCTTACCTAAGGGTACAACGGCAATGCCCCAGTGGGGAACTGAACCAGCATGAGATATTTCCAAATTGGCTTGTGGGTGTGCTCTATGTGAGGTCACATGGACTGCACCCATGTGAATTTGCACGCATCAGTCAACAATGTCATTTACGTCTCTGTCAGAGGGTTCAACTCAAGCAGCTTCCAGGCTGTTGTCAAAACACTGCAGTTGTTCTGGGCACGCCTGCATTTTGACTTGCATGTGAGGTCTCTGTTAAAAGACTGCGTTTCAAAATAAGGCTCACTGTATCACACATCAGTGAATGTCAGCCTTAAATATGAGAGTTATGTGAAAAGGCGTGGGGTGTCTGTGATCTCATGGGTCTGGAGTACATGGCCTGGATCACAGAAATATTATAGCAGGGTCCCCTGTTCAGGTCCCTTTGTTCTTCATGATTGATAGCCAGGTCTGATTTGTAGGTGCTCCACGTGATGGGGACATGGTGGAGGGAAGGGGGTGGAGTGGAGTGGGGGGGGGTGAGTAGAACTTGGAGGGCCACCAGGTAGGCCGATGGGGGAGACAAATGAGATAGCACACAGAGGTACTGCACAGCCTCAAGTAGCAAGCAAAACATTATTTAGCATTCTGCAGTCAATTTAAAAGTGGAGGAGTGGAGGTGCAGGAGGAAATTGATCTTAAACGGGAACCTTTTATACCTAACTGTAGCATGATTTGTTTAGGGGTTTGTAGAGAGCACAAATGGCTCTTCTCAGTGATAAATCAATCCAGGGAAAATGTTTGGCTGAAAGTACTTGGATTTTTCCGATCAGTATTGTGGAGATCATCTATTTAGTGTCTCTCTCTCTCTCTTTCTCTCTCTCTCTCTCTGTGTGTGTGTGTGTGTGTGTGTGTGTGTGTGTGCGCGCGCATGGGTGTGTGTGGGTGTGCATAGGAAATATAGAGGAAAGCTCATTGTGTCTATATTATTAATCTGGCACACATTCTTTTCCAGAACTGCTTGCAAAGCAAGCATACTATAATACTATACTATAATTCCCTTTTTACAGCGTGCTATGACTTTAACAAGGAAGGTCATCAAGCTATGCCATTTACCATGGGATTCCAGGACCCAATATTTTTGAAGACTTGTATTGAGAGCTTACTCTGCCGAAAACCTTACTCACAGAATACTGCTAACTTTCAGCCAAAGCTATTCACAGCATACAGCTAACTTTCAGCTGAATCCTTATTCACAACAGTCTGATAACTTTCATCCAAAACCATAGTCATGGCATGCTGCTACCTTTCAGCCAAACCTTTATTCACAAGGTATTGCTAATATTCAGCTAAAACCTTATTCACGGTATACCGCTAACTTTCAATGAAAACCTTATTCACAGCATACAGGTAATTTACTTTGCATACACTTTGGGAGACTTGGTGCCTTTCCTAATGGTGCTTCATTAAGGTTAAATTAATTTAGAGGAGATGTCTCTTAATTCAGAGGGGTAATTATTCCTGTGGAGGACCAGGAGATTCTAATCAAGTCAATGTTCTTTACACTTTTATGGGCAGTGAGTACAGAATTGGCACACCTATACGTCCTCTTTCTGAACATGTAGACTGTAAATTACTTTGAAAGACGTTTAGGGTTTGGGTTAGGCTTAGTTTAATTATGTCAGCAAAAAAGTTTTGTATTTAATGTCTAATCTGTATTTAGCTTTGTATATAGCCCTTTGAAGTGCTGATAGACAGAATACATATACCAAAAAGCAATGGCTGGATATCTCACAGCAGATTTGATTCATAGGTGTGGAGTCTGTGCTGTGATGACTGATAAGGCACCCTAATTCAAAAAAAGAGAAACTTCAATCACCAAAAGCACCTCTGATTTTATTCGTAGCACCGGGCCTTGTTGAAGCCAAGCAGCCATTTTGAATGGCCACAGACTCAGTGCCAGGAGAAAATACAGAGGGATGCAATTGCAATCCACGGGGTGCACAAAAAAAGTCATAAATACTATGTAGACATCGGGATATCAGAAGACAACTGGGGTGCACTGAGGACTGTCTGGGGGTGCAATGCAGCCCTATCACCCCCATAGCATAGCACCAGGCCTGAATTGCCATCTTGATCTGTCACCCGATGTCTGCAGATCGGCTTTGATTTGATGGTGGTTGTCTGTGCCCTGTGTGTTTGTGTCTGTGTCCAGGCCTTCCAGACCTCCTCGGCCGAGAAGCTGGATCAGCTGCTGACCTCCACCCTGATGGGGGGAATGCCAACAGGGGGCTTCCAGGGCCTGCAGTGTGATGAGGGTCACGAAGGTGGTGAGTGTCTGCCCATCAGTGAACTGGAATAAGTCGCCTCATCACGGGAATGGCTTTAGAGTAGGTGTGCTGTGCATCCGCTGACATGTAGAGTATAGGTGGATGTGGTGCTGTTATCATCAACACCTGCTCTGAAGTGATGCCAGCAAATCAGCGGAAAACCTGCATCTCTTCCCACAGCTCAGCATCACTTACCCCTGTTGCCATGACGAACACCTTAGCATCTCCATAGACAGAGTACAGTTATGTCATATGCTAGTCATCTTTTACTTGAGAGTTCAGGTTTAGGGTCATATTTCAACAGTACCGTGTTCATTGTTCAGGCTCACACACAGAAATCTTGGTCTGATAGACACACATTACTGTGATTCCCATAGGATTTCAATGAACGTGTCACTGTTAGAAGTGTGTCTACATAGCAACAGAACATGC
Source organism: Megalops cyprinoides (assembly GCF_013368585.1). Lineage (NCBI taxonomy): Eukaryota > Metazoa > Chordata > Actinopteri > Elopiformes > Megalopidae > Megalops > Megalops cyprinoides. The sequence goes on along the minus strand of NC_050600.1, from coordinate 5,457,526 downwards.
ACTATGTACTTTGTGTGACTGTCATTAGCAACTTCACAAAACGTGGGTAATAAAGACAGGGAAATGAATAAGTAATTAAAAATGTATTTAGATTTTCCCAGGAATTTAATTTAAGTTTAATATGTTCTCTCTGGGTCCTCAGCTAACACACATGAAACGTATGAGTCAACAGGAGAAATCAGTAATTAAAAATACACTTAGATTTTTCTTCCAATTTAATTAAAGTTTAATATGTTCTCTCTGGGTCCTTAGCTAACACAGATGAAACGTATGACTCAATGGGAGAAAACATGGTTGCACAGCTGACAAACACCAGCGGGCAGAAAACTTTTATACATTCAAATATTATTTCTGTGATATTCAGAAGATTTGCAGCAACTGTCTGCATCACAGGAAATAATCTTTGGAACAGTTCCCACAAATCATTTTAGTGAGGTGTTTAATGAATCTTTGAACAACTGTGGAGAATAGGAACTACTATCCTATAACATGTTCTGTTGTAGTTGGGCTATGTATGTATTAACGTTCCTATTTTGCCATTTTAAATATAGTCGTCTCCTCTGAGTCCATATGTGAATATGTGTTGAATTAGATATCTGGACCTTAATACAATCCTTGTGGTCCTGGGGGAAATACTGTTCCCCTGAAATGTAATTCATCATAGTAATACCTTGCTTACATTTCTGTGTTTAAAAATGTCCCAAAAGCAAGTTGTACTGAAAGTCAAACAAAATTAATTATTTATGAGAGAGAGAGGACAAAAAAAAATCATTTTAAAAGCATTGGAAACGGATCAAACTTAGGATCTTTCATCTCTCTCACCTTAGTGCTCTCTCTCTCTCTGTGTCTCTTTCTCTGCCTATAAATATTTATAGGGCTTTAAAAGCCCTTGATTTCCCTCTGGTAGTTATAAAAGCAGTATTAGCAAGTTGGGGGAGTCTTGTCTGTTTTAATCTGACCTTTGGTTTTGGTTGAATGTACTCAATAACAGTGCTCTGGGATGATTGCTGGCCTTATAGCGGCTAATACATATTCTGCACCAGCCATTTCAGCACAGTTAATCTTCATGAACGCTGGTGGGGGGGGGCAGATCTAATTATTCTGTTTGTACTCTAGACCTCTGGACTCTAAATGCAAGGTCAGGTGTGCAGCAAACACCCTAATGTATATGCAGCACATCAATTACAGAGAACTCAAAGGGAATGTACACTGGCCAGCCTATTAACTATGGCTTTTATATGTATGGGTGTGCGGTCAGGGAATCAGGCTTGTATCCAGAAGGTTGGAGGTCGTATCTAGTATGGCTCTGTAGTTATACCTTTGAGACAGGTGCTTATTCTGAATTGGGTTGTCATTAGGAGTGATATGGGTATTTAAAGACCTGCAGGTTTTAACTTAATCCGTTTACATCACCGCCATTGACACGATCCTTCATTCCAGCCTCTTAAACCACAAGTAATGAAGTGCAAGAGAGCAAACACAGTTCAAAGTTTGATGGCATGTATTGACTTTTCCCCCATGAAACTTAAAGTTTCTTCAGTGAACCAAGACAGCAGAGGAGAAAATCCATGAAAGGCAAATATGGTAGTTCTGGGACCAGAGTAGAAATATTTATTAAGAACCAGACATGAAGAATTAATTCTACACATGTTCTGGTATTCTACCTACACCCAGAAGCAATATTCTTGGCTCTCAGCTGCACTGTCTGAGGAAGAGATCTCTTTCTCTAAGAGTAACACTCTTTAACATTTGGCTAGCCCCAAAGAGGGGTTTGAATGTTTTTATTAAGATGACATCCTCACTCTTGCTCGTAGTGATCAGACTGTGCAAAGGTAAAGTGCCTCACTGAGATCAGCTGTGGCAGACACCCAATCTTAACCCTAACTTTACCTGTTATAGATCTGCATTTGCCCTTTTGAAACCATCACTCTGATCCTGTGATATGAATAGCATAACATTATTGAAAGGCTGATATTTAATGACATTTAGATGTTTAAGGGTTGTGTTCAGCTTGGCTAAACCTCCTGGCCCACAGCAATGATATAACTGACTAAAATGACACCACCCATTTAAAGGCTAATACCATCCAAGCAAAGCTGCAGGTGGGCTTGTCAGTATTATCTGGCGGAAGTGTCGGATCGCTGACACAACTCAGCCCGGTTAGGGAGTTCCCCTCACAGGGAAGTCCCAGAATGCTCTGACTGGTAGACTAGCATGATGTCATCGGTTGCAGTCTACATACCCACTAGAGTTATACACATTCAGAGTCACTGTTACTCTTGTTACTGTGACTGATGAGAGCTTTAAGTAAATAATGATCATGTGGTTTGATGTAGGACACATTTTTTTAATAAAATGATGGTGGTTGTAGAGAAGTGTCAACTTCAAAAACATTGGCATCAATACTGGCAACATTTATCTAGTCCTTTATAGGCATTTAAAATATTTATATTTTACCTTACTTTTGTAAAGAAATTACTTGCAAGAAGTGGGAAATGCAAAGAAAATCTTTGAGAAGAAACTTTTGAGGTTAGTAATTTAGAAATGTTTTTAATGCATTTGTTTTAATCATACTGTGCAGACAAATTATTAAAAATACATATCCTCATATTCATATTCTAAACTGTAACACAAACCCAAACTGGCTGTGATGTAAACTAGGCTGCTAGTCAAGCAGACAATGCTACAGGAAGAAGGAAGTCCACCGGGACACAGTTTTGACAGGAAGTCTGCAGGGACACAGCCCTGACAGGAACTCCATAGGGACACAGTTTGACAGGAAGTCCACAGAGACACAACTTTGGCAGGATAAAATAAAATATAATATTATCTCGCCACTTGTTTGAAATTATCCTGCCTACTTGAGAAGAGAAGAATGATGTTTTTCATTAACTAACAATGAAGCAACACTGCTGTTATGATACACCTGCCACATCAATAGACAACCTGAAAATGTGATACAGACAGTCTCAATGCATTTCATTAACATGGTCAGAAAATACCTTGGGGTCCATACATTTCATAATAATCATAACAATATTAGCTTGTCACTATTTTACATTTATGGCATAATAAAAACTCTCACATGTAAGCATTCTGTCTGTGAAAGAGATGCCCCTTTGTCCAAAACCAGACTCTCACTTCACATTCCTTTAAATGATGCAAAAGAGGGATGCTAAAGTTGCACCTATTTTAAATCAGTATTTATACCTAAAACACAAATGATTCAAAAGTAGTGACCTTTTGTCACAGTTATGCCTGTAGAGCGTGTGCACTCAGTGAAATTAATACTCAGACGCCACAAAATTCAAGGCCTGTTTTATTTAGACACAATCATTCAGATTAAAGAAAGAATGTATACATTTAATCAAGGGAGTTGTAATGATTGATTACCTCTGTGGTTGAATTTATGGCGTTCCTTTGACTCTGTTGTCAGTTGGCTAATTTGTACCACTGTACTCAGTCAATACTCCTACAAAGGGAACACTGTTGAAAAATAGCAAGCACGGCGTCAGGTTTCAAGATGACATCGAAGCCTTTTTTGTTGGGGACTCAGTCATATGTGTTCGCCTTGTGGCTTTGTTTACTCGTGCGGTCTTTGGGGTAGCGTTTGCGTTTCTGTTTCTGTTTAAGAATGTGTTGGGCTGTGTGTTCTCTGTTTCACCAGCTTCCCCGGGACTTTGAGCTCTGGAAGAAGGCGTATGTTTCTCCTTCCCCCGCGCACGCACTGTGCATAAACATATTACACTGCATGCGCCACGGATTTCATCTACATAATAATCCGACCCCAGTCCCCGCGCCGAGGGCGTGGCAGTGTTCGATTTACAGAAGAGTAACGGAGAGAAACGCAAACATCTGCTTAGACCCCACATGAGCCAACCCGGTGTGCTGTGTTTTTAACGGATTCCGCAGCTAACCCCAACCGCTCCACTTCGTCGACAGAGATGCATTCAGAAGATCTGCCCACGTTGCTCCACTTTGCTGCCCAGAACGGGCTGATGGGCGTGGCCAACATCCTCCTGCAGTGCCCGGGAGGTCAGCGCGCTCTCCGCATCGCCAACGGCAACGGGGACACCCCTCTGATGCTCGCCGAAAAAAACGGCCACGCCCAGCTCCATATCCTTCTGCAGGAAATGCTGGTAAGCCACACTTTTTTTTTTCGAGCTAATTCATTTCTGTCGAATCACAGGATGTGTGGCTCATCATCTGCTGGAAGCATCGGTCAGCTTCACCATCTTACAGACATTAAAACTATCAGCAATGGGTGTTCCCCTCTGTGGGATGCCTGTATAATATGAATGTAGGGTTATTATAGGAGCAGATACAGTAATTATCTCCAGTAAGGGTACAAGGGTTCATGACTGCACCATTCCCAAAGGAACCATGTTCTCTGTTATTGTGAAATGCATTTGGTAGGATTGTGTGGGGTGACAGTGTAGCATAGTAGTAAGTAGCAGGCTCCATTCCTCCCTGGGGAATTGCTGCTGTACCCTTAGGCAAGGGACTTAACCCACAGTTGCCTCAGTAAATACCCAGCTGCATAACATGGATAACATGTAAAAAGTAGTCTATGTAAGTTGCTCTGGATAAGACTGTCTGCTAATTGCCAATAATGTATGGGGTATGAAACTGGTAGTCTTGTGTTGCCACGTGTGACCTGGTAACAGAGTAAAAAAACACCGGCAGAAACAGAAGGTAAATCCTCCTGCCGAGCTGTCATCCCGCTGATGAAAACATCTGTCACCTGCCCCGACTCCTTTCACAACGGCCTCCCTCCCTCCACGGTCCCTCCACACTTTATCCACTCAAACCTTCTTAAGGCGCTGTCGGGCAGGTTACGCGGTGCCGATCACAGAGCAGCGATTTACTGCTGCACAAAGCCACGGCAGGGGACTACTGAGCGGAGCTCCACGAACGAGCCAACAGGCCGCGGGGGGAGGTTGATCTCTGATGACCGTGGCGACCCAGGTCAGCTCATTACACCGTGAAGCAGTTGGATTATGTATTCCCCGCACTCACTGAGGGAGGTCAGCTGATCTCAGGTCAGCCCCTGTGATGATGGCACTAATTCATATGCACTGCTCATTGCTGTTCTGACACTTATATATGCAAACGTTCCCTGGTGTTGCACATTTCTTGGTGTGCTGGCTGGTACGCACACCTTTTTCCTTCTGTACCGTGTAGTACAGGTCCTGGATGCAATAGCCCTGTGAATGTTCCGAACGGAGCTTGATCCTGCCTAGCTGATGGCACATCATGCAGGGAGGTCTTTAGGGTAGTTACGCACATTATTGTGTCCATGAGACTACTAATGCTGAAAATTCCTGCTAATGGTGTTTTTTATGTTAACATTGTGAGAACCTCATCCTGATAAACTGGCTTCTACTTCCAACAGGACGGACAGTGAAGTGAGTTTCACAGCCCCTGAGCACTTCATTTACTAATGACAGGCAATACACGTTCTAATAGGTGTGCAAATATGGATCTGTGTGTCCATTAGAAGACCTTAATGGAGCTGGCAATCACGTTGCTCTCCACAGTGGGAATTCCCACTGTACTGATGATTATGTAAACTGCAGGAAAAAGCAGAGCAAAGGACATGCTGGTGAGTTCACTGTAACTCCAAACTGGCATAAACAAAGGCGTTTACGTGTTCTTCACTCCACCGTAGTCCGGCGAAGAGTGGTGCTTTGAAAAAAGAAAATATTCCACACCAATACCTGTAGGCATACATAGTAGCTACTCATTTGAATTCTACTTGTAATTTAGACTGACCCACAAACATAGGTGTAACCTATTTATTTTTGAGTAGCGTATTTTTTTAACATGCTTTGCAGTTAATGAAATAAAATTTGAATGGCTGTGGTATACACAGGCCTGAGGGCACCCTGGAGAAAAGCCACTGTCTTCAAAATTACAGTTAGACATGGCAGATAGAAGAGAGAGAGAGAGAGAGAGAGAGAGAGCTAATGTGAGATGGGGCAGGCTCAGCAGGACTCCTCTGTAACAGCAACATCAAAGCCGCTCACTGGGAGAGGCTGGTAATCGAAAAGAAAAATAGAAAATAAAGATGACACAGGGCCAGAAATGACCTCCTTAGAGCTGGCCTGACCTGTGTGAATGAACTGAGTGGGGCTAAGCCATCTGAACAAGTGTGTAGGTTAGATTTTAAAATTTCATGAGAAATTCCGCATCTCACCTCAGGTGCACTGTATTGACTGTTGAGAGTATTAGATATGTATTGGAAATATGCTCAAACTTAATGCCCACTACATAGGTGGGGACCACCTGTGATGACTCTGTTTACCCCTTACAGAGACTGTTGTGAGGGCTTGTTGCTGCTGATCAGTAAGATAGCAATGATTTAACTTAGAGTCACGCATTTCCACAAAGTGGATTTCACTCTCACTTGAATGGCGTTTCAATGACTTCTGTCTTTTTCATCCAAATCTGTTCAAGATGCGAGCCAGGAAATCCTATTTACAGTATCCTCAGTGATCATTCCTCCCCCTGATCAGTTTAACTGTCCATGCAGGCCAAGGTTCCCTCAAACAGATGTTTGCTGTTCCACAAACGAGGACAAATGGAGAGATGGGCCGGGTTTTTTATTTTTATTTTTTTTTTTTACACATCCACTGAGACATGACCAGGGGCCATTGAGCACATGCTGATGGGGGTTTGGAGTAGAGGCACCGTGGCAGGCCATCTGCGCGGGTGTATTCGCTGGAAATCCTAGCGGGCTGAGAAAAAAAAAAAGCTCAGAAAGATGTGTTTTATCACTTGTTGGCTGAGGAGTAGTCTTCAGAATGGAGGAAGATTAAATACCGTGTTGCTTTGACGCATTGTTTTTCCTGCTTGATTTTTTTTGTTTCTGTTGGCACATTAAAGATCATGATGGTGTGACACGTTTGCGGTCATGGAGGAGCACCAGCGACCTTCCCTCTCCACTGTGCTGCCGCCTGATTCCCAGCACCAATAAATATCGAAAATCCAAGGGGATCCACTCCCCTGCGCCACCGTGTTCACCCCAGCGCCCCAAATGACACGTGCTAAATGACAGATTTCCCTCTGAGCGTCTGCCACTCAGGCAACTGTCAGGAAGTTAATTCGCTTCTGAGCGAAAGCGTTAACTGCAGGAGGTCACCGGCGATCACGCCTGTCCGTGCCCGCGGTTTTAACACTGCGTCTGGAAGGAGCGCGTGAACACCGTAAACGCACTTCGGAGTCTGGTTCACATGCAGTGCAAACACCCACTCCCCCATAGAGGGGTCTGAGTGTTCTTCCCAAAAACCTATACCTGTGAGGGGGTCCAGGCTTTTACAACACCGTGCATTCCCGGAAACCACGCTGTAAACCTGCATCATGGGGAATTCAGTGATGTTTTCCCATTTTTGTAAGGAGGGGCTGCACCTCTGAGCAAAAGGCTACAAATGGAATTTTTCACAAAACAGACAACATATGTACATTTACATTTATTCATTTGGCAGACGCTTTTATCCAAAGCGACTTACATAGATTATAGTTCTTTACAATGTTATCCATTTATACAGCTAGATATTTACTGAGGCAACTGCGGGTTAAGTACCTTGCCCAAGGGTACAGCAGCAGTGTCCCAGCGGGGATCGAACCGACAACCTTTCGGTTACGAGTCCTGCTCCTTAACCACTACGCTACACTGCCGCCCTGTATGTACTGTATGAGATTAACTGAAATATTCATAGAATATTAACACTGTAGTGATATTTGTATATTTAGTCTAAATACATATACATGTGAAGTACAGAACAAATGCACAGTTATTATGATACACACTGATTCAATATTCAGGAATGACACAGACAACAGCAAGAAGCAAGCCACGCTCTCTGGGCATGGTTTTATTTAATGGGTGAGACAGTGCACACTCAAACAGAACAATAAAATAACACACACTGAAACAATGAGATCACTCTTCTGCAGCTCTCTCTCAGGTTCATTGAATGAAAACATCAAAGTAAAATGAAAATAAATAAAGAACACATGAAATGAAACTGAAAATCAGTGCTGATGGAGATGTCTTTGTTCTATAGACCTCCTTCCACTCTTCAGCATCTCTTGTGATTTGGGATTTTTGTGTCATATAAACAAATAACGGTGGCTTTTTGTTAATGTTGTAGATGTTAGATGGTGTTCACTGGGGAATGCCTGCCTCTTTATCCATCGTTGCATTGATGCGCCATATCTTGATAAGCAAAGGGACACTCCACCTGCGTCATATATTCAAACACATGGTCTGTATGTGTTTGCTGTTTTCATAAACATACTGTACCATATATCTCCCTCTTAGAAACAGATCATTATTTGAAAATTGTGAAGGATAGTGGTGATTTGTTTGAGCTTGAGGTGTGTGTGTGTGTGTGTGTGTGTGTTTGTGCATGTGAGTATGTGTGTGTGCATGTGTGTTAGTATGTGTGTGTGTGTGTGTGTGTGTGTGTGTGTGTGTTTGTGTATGTGAGTATGTGTGTGTGCATGTGTGTTAGTATGTGTGTGTGTGTGTGTGTTTGTGTATGTGAGTATGTGTGTGTGCATGTGTGTTAGTATGTGTGTGTGCGTGTGTGTGTGTTTGTGTATGTGAGTATGTGTGTGTGCATGTGTGTTAGTATGTGTGTGTGTGTGTGTGTGTGTGTGTGTTTGTGTGTGTGAGTATGTGTGTGTACATGTGTGTTAGTATGTGTGTGTGTGTGTGTGTTTGTGTGTGTGAGTATGTGTGTGTGCATGTGTGTTAGTATGTGTGTGTGTGTGTGTGTGCGTGTGTGTGTGTTTGTGTATGTGAGTATGTGTGTGTGCATGTGTGTTAGTATGTGTGTGTCTGTGTGTGTTTGTGTGTGTGTGTGTTTGTGCATGTGTGGGAGGCCTGCTGGTGTGTGTGTTTATCCGCAGTCCAGCCCCCCACCCCCTCGTCATTGATTGGGTCCTGATTTATAGCTTGTCAGAGGAATCAGCCCAAGACTCTTGGTCAATACACTGAGATCTTATGAGACATGGAGACATAAAAAGTGGGCTTCTTTCACATGTACTGCGGAACAGCAGGAATGAGGTTTTTATAAATCTACATTCTCCCCTCTCCTATTGCTGCAGGAAAGCACTTTGGGAAACAAACTAAATTTCTTATTGGTCATACAGAAGCTAATCTGGAAGTGTAGCTACTCAAAGCATCAACAATATAAATGCTTGTTTCCAGATCTTTCAATAAAGATAAGTACTGATGCTATACATTTTAATAAGATCAGATGCAGTAACACTTGAAGATCAAGCAAGATGCAAAGTCACCAAGACTGGATTTTACCTAGTGGTTTACAAAAAACCCTGTGAATATGATAATTTTAGTTTTTTATGTAATGGTATGAATTATGGGATCATAATGTAAACCAAATTTGTATATCAACAGTCTTGCTTAAAGCATGTACAAGGAACCACTCATACTGCTGAGAAAATATCTTTTTTTTTTCATTTTTGCCATTAAATACTGAATTGTCGCTGTTTAAAATGATGACATTCATCTACTCTTAATCAAACAGTGTGCATGCATTAGCAAATACTTGTGGTGTCAGCGAAGCATGTCTAAAGAGAAAAAAGTCTTGTGTCTGGAGAAGAACATATATTTTGTGAATATTCTGTAGTCCCTTGTCTCCTGGGCCTGTGAGGCGGATGTGAGAGGATTGCTTGTGGCTGTGGAGTGGGAAGTAGCTGTGCTTTGAAAGAGCAGGGGTGCACAGGCGTAGCTCTCCTGACTGGATCTACAGCAGAGAGGAGCTGCAGAGCCTGGTTTGCAGGACCGTTTCCCCAGAGGCCAGCCGCGGCTCGGCCGTAAATCCGGTCCGTTGGCAGGGGTTCTCCATTATGGTGCATCAATTGATCAGCGGATGCATTGATTCCAGCTGTCCAGAGTTACTGGCCAGGAGCATGCTGGGAATTTGAAAATCCTCTCCATCCCCATATTCACACACACACACACACACACACACACACACACACACACACACACACACACACGCATAAACTCCCATCCCCATCAGTGTGACAGTTATGACTCTTAAATGTTATTGAGAGCCCTCTCCGGGACAGTGGACTGTGGAATCCATTTCGAGATTGAGAGCCTGTTGGTCTTTACCAACAATTTATCAGAAAGTGACCCATGCCTGAGGGCCCTTTTTCTCCGGCACAAGCGGTCAGGGTTTTGATTGGAATCTGTAGCCAATGGGAGGTCTGTTGCTGTGGGCTCGCCTGCGCAGAGTGGCGTCAGGGTCACTTCTCCGTGAATCACCATGGCAACCCCGGCCGGACTTGGGGCGGGCAGGTGCTCTGGGTGGCAGCGTGGAATCACTGTGTCGACATGCCGCTCGGATTGGCTTGACACGAGCCTTGGCTCTGACCACGCAGCGGGTCATTTCCTGGCTGATAACAAGCACTGCCTTGGTGACACGCAGCCGATGATGACAGTGGCCTGGTCAAGCCTCGCATAGCCGACCGGTCATGGGAACCTGTGTTTCTTTTTTATCAGAGCTCTCTCAGTGTGAGAAACTTAACATCCTGAAATTCCACTTCTTATAATACAACAAGCCAGTTGATCTTTCGGGGTTTTACATCGTATGTATGCAGTATGAGTCAAAAGACTGGACACACTTGATTAAGATAATAGGAAACATGCATTCAAAGACATTTTGATCTAAAGACTTATGCTTATGTTTAAGCTTAAATGCTTGAAATTTGTTTAAATATGAGCTTGTGAAGTTGATGCTTATGTATGACTTTCTTTCCAAAAAATTAAATAAAAAATATTTTTGGCTACTTTGAATAATCTAAAATATAAGATATAAGTTAAGATATAAGTTTTTATTTGTTTAACACTTTTTTGGTCACTTCATAATTCCATTTGTGTTATTTCATAGTTTTGATATCTTTACTGTCATTCTAAAATGTGGAAAATAGTAAAAGTAAAGAAAAACCCTTCTATGAGTAGGTGTGTCCAACCTTTTGACTGGTACTGTAGTTTAATTTTATCCTGTTTCCTTGCATTTCATCTCCTGGAGTTACAGTGTAAGGCTGTGATTATGACTCACAGTTTGTTACTTGTCCAATCAATTAGCCATATCACATGGCTGACAGCTGTGTCTGATTCATTCCCTATATACCTGCACATAAAATGGGAAGCTCATCTGTGAGAGGGAGCTGTTAGCTGCGGAGCAGACAGAAAATATCAACACATGCAAGCGAACTTTGAGAGCTTTCACAAACTCTAGTACAGCTTGTTGAAAAGCTCAACTCTGCACATGATTTAACTCGGCCAGAGGTTTGTTTTGAGGTAGGCAAACTGGACACACTATATCTGTTCAACATGTTGAAGGCCTAACACCGCATACTGCTAACTCTCTCATTTTGGCCCCGGTATGACTGAGGACATGTGGTCCGAATTTGTTTGGTTTCATAATGTGTACCCTACATTTACATTTTCCGAACTGTTTGATGGGCTTTATTGACTCCAGAACCAGATTTCTTCTGCCTGCTGATCCAGGTGCCTGTAGTAACTCAGCAGTGAAGTATAAAGGAATCTCACAACAGTGATTTTTCTTCTGAAAGATCATCGATCATTTAGATGCACACCGTCTTTTAGAATGTATCCTGGGTGCTGTATGTCAGTGTCAGCTGGATCAACCAAAGTTTGCTGTAGTGAGACTCCTCAACTTTTTACCACTGCGTTACAACAGACTCAATCAGAGTAGTCCTATTCTGTAATTTAGGTGTTTATACCCATTACATAACACCAAATTATGAATTTCAAATTATGTTCTCCTACATATAGGAAATGTATGTACGTATATATATGGGAGTGTACAGTTGGGACACAAGATATTCCAGTTGTATGGTTTTGAATCCGATGCACACTGTGATTAGTAAGTAGTGAAGGGAGATTAGAAGAGAACTGGCCTACCTATGAAAGGTATGAATTGCCCAGGAGTATGAATTGCCACTCTCAGATTGTATTAGGACAACCAGTAACCTGGCTGAGCAGACGTTATGAAAAAGGGGAGCCTTTCTGATAATCTCTGTGAAAAAGTGTCAAGTGCAGCCAAGCATCGCACACAATATTCTCATGTTCAGCAAGATGAAGCTCTCCTATGCACATATGTATAGGCACACACACTCACACAAACGCACATACACACACACACACACACACACACACACACACACGTACACGCACACTCACAATCACACACTTGCATTTGTAAACCTAAATATCGAGAGAGAGACGGCAAAGGAGACCAACCGCCACTTTTTGCTCATGTGGCTCCAGTTGCACGGACCAGCATCAAACGCTGTGAATTTATACAGAACACATTGCATTGATTTCCCTTTTCCTTGATGTACAATAAATACTCATTTGTCTGCTTCGTCAGCTCCCCTCCATACTCCTGCTGTCTTTCACTTGTAGGAGGAAAGCTCGTGATAAAATGTCTACATAAACCGCTATTATCTCTGACAGCTTGGATGGCCAGCAAAGCGTAATGAGACATTGAGGAGATGGGGAGGTCCAGGGGGCTTCTGCCTGCTTCGCACACCTCAGTCCTGCTCCTCCAGTGAGGAGAGGAGAGGAGAAGAGAGGAGGTCTCCGGTGTTTTGCAGTGTTTTTCCAGCCAAGGCCAACAGCTCAGAGCTGCTCCTCAAAACCGCAGCCTCCCAGACTCATTACTCAGCTGAAGCACTGCTGGGGGGGCCCGAGCCAGCTGTTCTCTTTGAGTCAACACACTCTGCCCCGCCCTGACCTTTAAGAAAAGGATATCACAGTCCTTTTGTCCTCAGCAGATGCCCGTATCCACGGTGACTTGCAGCGCTTTAAGTTTTAGACTGTGCAAGTCGTCTACGCCATTTATACAGCCAGATTCTCCTGAGGCTGAAAGGCATGACAGCCAGTGTCCCATTTGACCCCACAACCCTCAGGTCCAAAGTTTAGTGCTCACTTCTGAAGTATCTAACCTTTACCATGTACTGTAAACTGACCCTGTCTGCAGTTGTATAGTGGCATGTGTTGACCCACAAAGTTCTCCAATCTATCTATCTATGTATCTATATATCTGTGTGTCTGTCTGTCTATCTATCTGTCTATCTTTAGGCACAATTAGTTGTTTGGGTCACCTGCAGTTTCCTATTCGAAATGCATGCCTGCATGAGTGATATCCTACTGTGAATGCAGAACAATTTGTATTTTAGACAGTTTTTCCAGGACATGTCAAGGTGCAGATGTCCTGGCTGAAAGGAAAGCTTTCCTAAGCATTTCTGAGAACAAAGTTTGATTTGATAGATTTGGCGCAGACAATGGCGGCTCTTTGTCTGTGGTGATAACTCCCAGAACCCGCTGTTCGAAAACAGCACCTGGATCCGCTGGCTGGGTCAGGACAGCCCAGCTGCCCAAGGTGGCCTCGGAGTCGGTGACATAAACCTAGGTGGCAGACACCCACAGCACCCCATGCTAGCGTAAACAGGTTCCCTTGTCCCGGTAAAGGTTCGAGGGAGTCACAGCAAATTGAAACGGCCAGGATGGAAAAGGTCAGCCTATGCTGATAGCTCGGGAAAATTACGAGTGGGCTTCATCTGGCCTCTGGGCCTCCTGTCAACCCCAGCATGCGCTCATAAACATGTCACCTCCGCGACTGTGGATAAAATGTGTGTGTGTGTGTGTGTGTGTGTGTGTGTGTGTGTGGGTGGGTGGGGGGTGCTCTATTATGTCAAGACATTTCCACTTTGAGTGTTCCAAACTGGCAGCCGAAAACCCCCCCCCCCAACCCCCGTCCCCCTTGTCCCCATCCTATCTGCGGGGTAGTAGGCCACCTGATTAATGACAGAATGCAGTGCTGGCTGCTGCAGGAGGAAGGCTTGGATCGCAGGGTCCGTGTTCACCGTCTCTCCCTGTGGAAAATCGCGTGCACTCAATGACTTCGTGAAGGCCGAAAAAAGCAACAGGCAACATATGGCAACACCAGAATACTGGATTGGTGCTGCTCTCTTACTAATCCAACCACAAAGCGTGTATATGCGCTGTTACCCAACAGGTGTCAGTAAATGCTTTCTTGCACATCGAACATAATGCAGTTATTCCCTTTGGAAGCTGGTGAACACTCTCTCTCATGTGATTTTGTTTTTTAAAAAAAGAACATTTTACTTTTACTTTAAGGCTGTAATACCTCTCATCTCTGTAGTTTCTGCATGCAAATCACATGTAAATGAATGCAAATGGCATCCGTCGACAGGTGCTTCTGCTTCACCGCAGCGTCCCTGGGATTCTCACGGAGCAAAGAAGTGGAAACAAAACACAAATCTGCCACAAATTAAAACTCCGGGCTGCACAGAAACAGCTGCAGGTATCAAAAGGCTCCGCGGGCGGACCCGCTGTTGGTTTGTCTCTCGGATAAGACGCTTCCGTCTCTCCAGGTTTATGGAATCAAGTGGCAGTGGCTGTGCCTTCTCACCAGTTCATTTCGCACTGCACCCTTTTAATAAAACGGGCTTTCCTGTCTTTACCGTCTGAAAGCCAGACAATCTGCCCTACAGCGCGAGTGCTACTTTGAGTGGAGCATAACCACGCTCACTTCAGGGTAGCTGGTGAATGCTTGTGTGATGTCAGTTCAGCATAAAAAAATGATAGCAATGAGTTCTGTCACACACTAAATCCCAGTTTCACTCCCATTTTTTTTTAAATTCTCGTGTCACGTGTCCTTGTTGTGAGATTAACCTTGGATTGATTATTAGACCCATTATCCTGCATTCAGACATCACTGCATTCTTATGCTGGTATTGGTTTGTGACAACTATGTATCCCTCTTTTTTCCCATGCTCATTAAAAGGTAGAATATACCGCTGTTATAATCTGGTTCCCTCGTAATGCAGTGGTTATGGTACTGTAGCACTAATCACTTTACATTATCTGAAGAAAAAGGCAGTAATCATACTTGCAGGGTACACAGATCTCTCTTGAATCCTGTAGACTGTCTATAGTCCCAACCCTGGTTGAGCCACGCTCAGATTACCACGTCAACAAAATACTTACCTGTGGACTGTGTTCCACTCTTGTGTTGTGATTTACAGGTGTTTCATGGTAGGACCTTTCCAGAGCAACACTGCTGCTGCTGACAGACATGTCATATCGTGTTATCAAATATACCTCGATTTGCATGCTGCACTGATTTTGAAATGCATATGAATTTTGTAGGCTGTATTGTCAGGCCTTGTACATATGTGTATATATATATACTGTATATAATATATAAGCATCATTTATTAAAGTGAGAGATTATTTTGGATTTGTGAGACATGACACTTCTCTTTAATCTTTCTAGCAGTGAACTATTGCAATGGCAGAGAGAGACAGAGAGAAAAAAAGACATATATAGCAATACGTCAACCATTCTTTTAGGAAAACTTGTTTTTAATAATACCCCATATTGCATTGGTAATGAGAAAACTGTGTTTTATATATTTTTCTCTAAATGTCATTTTTGGATGACATTTATTCTAACGCAAGGAATTAACCTGCAGCTGGATCATATCTGAGAGCTGTTTGTTTAAACCAGTGGCATTTTAAAACGTGCTGCAACCTATTAGGGTGAGGGAGTCACGGTAATAGAGTCTGACGGCGTATCACCATATCCATGACATCAGCTTTCCAGATCCTCCGCTGAACCTCTGTCAAATTCGACGAGTCCCCCCGTGACCGGGGCGAGGCTGTCGTTGGTCTGTCCCAGCGTCTCCTCCTCCCGCTGTCCCTCTGGTGTCTCCGCTCTGAGGAAAATTCAAGGCTGATTGCGTGCTTTCTATCATGCTGTTGCCTGGTCTCCCACGCAACACTGGCAAATGTGACGGGCTGTGGCAGAACTGCGTGCTACATGGATGGAATCTCATGGAACCGCAGTCGTCTGACCCACATTAACGCTGACAGCGCTTCTGAGAAACATATAGAGTCCTCAGTTATCCCTGAGGGGAAAGCTTTAATTGGCTTAATTGTAAGGTCAAATGGAAAGCTCACCAATTACAGGGCCCACTGTTTTGTCTTTATGTAGTCATGCACATACGTTGATATGTCAATGTGTTATTAATGTGTTATTAGTGATGGCAATGCACTTAGACACTGTATTCCTCCAGGGACAGAAATTTACAGTAATCATATCAACATCAATTGAGATACATAGTGTCAGGGGAAGGGGGAACAATGTTAGAGTTGAGAATGGTATGCATTTCCTGTCCTTTTTCACAATGGAACTTAGCAGGAGCTTCATTTTGCAGTAACCGCTTTCTTATCTTAATCATGATAATAATGGATGGATTTCATACAACACCTTTCATGAACACTTAAAGCAGTGTGGGGTACATTGTGAATTTAAATGTGCGTGTATGTAAGAAATCTGAGCAAACAGTTGCTAAAGGAAAATCTACTTCTTTATTAGCCTTGAATACATGTTTACATGATACTCTTTGTTCCTGAAACAAGCTAATGACCTACCCAGACTCCTTTGCATCATACTTGACCCCAGTTGCTATGTAACAAAGATATGCAACTCCATTCTACAGTGAACACCACCAATGTGTAGCACCCACCTGCAATATTGCAGTCAACTGCCCTGTTTCATTTCATGATCAAATTTCATCTTTTTGGCACATCTTTTGTGTATTTGGTGTATTAACCAAGATGCCTGTGTGTGTATGTGTGTGTGCATGTGTGTGCATGTGTGTGTGTATGTGCTAGGTGTGTAAGTGCAGATTAGTTACTGTAAACTGTTTTTCTGTCTGCTCCGATCATGAGTGTGATTCAGTCTTGTTTGAAGTTTTTTTTTTTTTTTTTTGCTTTTTTTTTGCATTTGCATGATGATTTCCATAAAGATTTCCATGTAACGGCCTGATCTGCTGCACCCTTCAATGACGGCAGATATGCTTGAAATTTGAATAGCGCGGTGCTGGTTTCTACCTTATTACTCTTTGCCCACTGGTGCCATACGGTGCCTTTTCCAGTCTGTGTGTTAGGCGAATACAGCCAGCCTTAGACATGTCGTCTTTAAAAAGATTTACTACTCTTGCATTATGGGAATGAAGGCTCACATGATGCAGTACACAATCAAAGACAATCCAGTGACAATCTCCTGTTGTGGCATTCCATTCTCAAGTGTGTACATTTCATACAAATGTAGTCATTCAGTAGATTTTAAATATGTGATGCCTGACAGAAATAAAGTGTTTTTTAATATGATGTTTGAATATCATGTCATGCACCTCATGCATAAAACTTAAACCTCATTTCAGGTTTGCAGTATGACTATGATTCTGTATCTAATAGTAATAACGTAACTAGTCAATACAAGAAATACTTTCACCATACAAAAATGCCAGATTACTCACTCATATTAAGAACCTATTCTCTGTAAGTCGGTAGACACACTTACAAAGCTAGGTCTGTCATTATTCGAATAAAAAATTATTCATATCAAAATGAATCCAAATTACACTAGATACACAACAGCCTGGACCACATTACTGTACCTTACACACACTGAACAAGCACTATTCCAAAGCAAACCTACCCAGTGTTTCCTAAATTGTTTTGTGTGGCTTGGTCCTCTGTTCAACGAAAACAATTAGCTATGCAGCTGGTGAGGCAGGATCTTGACACCTAGATAGCAAAGGAGCAGACTGGATGAAAATAAATTTAGCTAACCAGCTTGTTATCAATGTAACTAGCTGGTGAGTTAGCCACCAAGCCAATGAGCTAGTTAGTGAGCTAACTAGCAGAAAACATAATTAGCTGATTAGCTAATGATTTATGTGGTCCATGAGTTGGAACCACAGGCTAGCTAGCTGTGTAACACAACTAAGGGAATGTACAAATCATTGGGTCATTCAGACAGATCAGCAAATAGCCTCTTTTTTAATCTCTCTTTTGCATTAACAGAAGCAGCCTGATCCCATTAAACATTAAAAGGCATTGAATCATCAGACTCTCTCTGCCATGCACAGATTTCTACCTTGTGCAGAAAGAAATTTAATCACAGCAAGACGTTTCTGTTGTACGTTTCTGCTGTCAGTGTATGAGTTCATACATTTTTGTTCTGGTTTTGCATACTGAGCTCTGCATTACTATGTGAATTTCTTCTTTCTTCTTCTTTATGAATACATGCTTATTATTATTATTATTAGTAATGCTTATATTATTGTTTGTTTACCAGATGCATTTACCCAGAGCAAATCCCATAGATTACATATCATCCATTTACACAGCTGAATATTTACAGAAGCAGTTTAGGTCAGGTACTGTACCTTACTCAAGAGTTCAACGAGCAATGTTTGGGTCACCAGCCCTAATTCCATCGGTAATTCTTTGTAATTTGTCGTAATTTAATAACAAATAAACACTGGGCCAGAGAGCTCTAGCGCGCAATAAGAGAAATAGATTTCACAGCAGGTGAACACTACACCAACAGTGTTATCTCCCATATCAAACCCAGTGGGACGCGGTCACTGAAATTACTGGTCCTTTTATTTGACACAGCCTGTGTAATTACATAGATGCACTATGGCATATATAGTATGCTTATGCTTAAATGTTCAAACCCAGCTAGGGTGTTTATTTGAAGAAAAGAAATATAGCAGAATTTGTATTTGCTAGTTTTGGAAAAGCCGTGTTGTGTGCGTTTTCCTGATTATCTCTGAGATATTTCCTCATCTTAGTCTCATTAGCTTCATTCGGTTAAGCCTTGCCAAGCGGTCTCATACATGCTCCTGGCACATTCAACAGATTACAGGAGTGGTACTTCATCATAATGAAGCAGTTATGGAGATTATGTGATACTGAAATTCCAGCGGCAAAGGTAATTGCGAAGAAGATGTCTTTGACCTCGTAAACTGACAGTGACTGACAACACTACCTTGTGTTGTCAGTCATAAACATGTATGAACCATTCTTTGCAGTCTTTGCTGTGCAGAGAAAAAAAAACTGAAATGTCAAGTGAGGGATTGAGTCATTGACAGCATATAGTTGCTCCATTTTGGAGTTCAGGTGCTTTTTTTGTCAGTTTGTTCAGTCACCGGCCGGCAGATGCAATCTGAATTATTACTTCCCATGAATTAAAAAAAAAATGTTTACATAATTCATTATTTCAAGAGACCACTTGTGGAGACCCAATATTGTGCTGATGTCCAACATCAAAGTATTTTTTTTTCATACACTCCTTGTCGACTGTGATATGGAGAATAATTAGCAAGACTTGTGCATTGTTTAATGTTTCTTTTCTACTTTTAATGAATATATTCATAGAACCGAATGAATAATGTGCGTTATTAGTATTGAAAACGAAGGTAAGCGCTGGTATTATTGTTGAATTGCAGTGTTGCTAAGTAACAGCACGAAAAGACGAGGCCTGTCTCTTTCAGGTTGGACATATTTGTGTGCAATGTTGTTTTTCAGTGCTGTCAAGGAGATTAGACTTAAGGAAAACCCGGGACAAACACTTCCTTTTCAATGAAAAATCCCAGAACACGCTCATCGCTGGAAACAGTGTACAGAATACAGACAGGAGAAATATCTTGAAGACATTGGGCTATGTTAATTAGATTTGATGCCATAACAGTAGCAGTCGTATATTCAACAAGAGGAGACAAATAAATGGGTTTAGCTATTATTTTTCTGTTTGTGTGTGTGTGTGTCTGTGTGTGTCTGTGTGTGTGGGTGCCTGTGTCTGTGTTTTAAGAGAGTAAGAGATAAATTTGGCCATTTAGTCATACATGTAATATCATTTAGAAGGGCACTTAGGCACACATATCTTTCTGCAAAAAGCACACACTATCCACATGTTGAAAGTCACTGCCTTGTGTCCACATTTTGCTCCTAAGTGCAAGGCTGCAAGCTGCATGTGTTTCTGAAGGGAGAGAAAGCCTAACAGAAGGATTAAGTTAGACTATTGCCTTGTTTTGCCTTGGATTCAAACAACAATTGTCCTTAACGTGGAATCACAATTAAATGCAAGTGTGAGTTTTTTCAATACAAACACATTTTTCTCATTAATTCTAGTGATTGCTGAACTCGACGAACTGTGTTTGTGAAGAACAAAAAAAGTCAAACTTGAATTTAATTGTGAGTCAAAGTTAAGGGCAAAAGCTGATTGAATCCAGAACATTGTCTCTGTAGGGGTTAGATTTCAGTGTTGAGTGGGTGGGACCAGGAGTTCGTTTTTATTCATTTATTTTTCGTGAGCATATACATTTTTTTAAGACAGGGCAATGTAAAAAAATCCAGTGTAAGCAGTTATAACAATCCTCAATTACTGTTAATCATACTCCTGAATAGAATATGTTCATGATAAACTGTGATTTTGACTGAATGGAGCCAATGTGTGAAATGGCAACATCTGAAATCTGTAGCCATCTCCTGCTATCTCTACAGAATTCCTCCCTCTCCTCTATAGCTTGAACTCCAGCTCTTCACACCATGACTTTGGCGCTTTCATATTGCATGGCAATACAATGCATGGCAAACCACGGCGAACACTAACATTGAACTGAAGTGGTGTTAGGAAAGGCATCGGTGCAAGCTAATTCTTTCACACATGAGGGTGCCAATATATGACACAAGTCATTTTTAACTGCATGGCTGGACTGGGCCAGCAGACATGAGTTTTCTGATGTTTTTGTGCATCTTTACCTCAGTTGTTCCTGTATATATAGAGATATGCGGGGCATGGTGTACAAACGGATAAATATGCGATATGAGGCAATGCGGTTTGGTATGTCTCTCGTTGTAGAATGTGCCAGAGAGCGTCGTGAAGGGAGAAGATGAAGACAGCAGCATTTACGAGATGATGGGGTCAGCAGGTGAGTGAGAAATCGATCGCCCGTGGTAAAATCACAGGAAAGCAAGGGGTCGGGTGACATTACAAAACTGCACAGCAGATTTGAATTTAACAACATTTTGTAATTTTATATCAATCAAATACATATACAGGGGGGAAAGGTCTCCCTGACAACTTGTGCTTGACCTGTTTTGGCATTGATGGACCCTTGTGATTACATTACTATATTATACTCAGTAATGTAATGTAATTTCATAATTACATGCTACAGTCCTTGCTGTTACTCCCATTGTAGACTTTGATCTTTACTGTTCACACGCGTTAGACACCCAGGAGGAAGTACGGGACGAAGCTGAAGATCCAGAAGAAGAAGACCCTTATGCACCCCTTGGAGTCAACGATGAGGAGTACGACACAATCCTGACCTCCAGCAAAGCAGTAATAATCGCCAACCGCCCTCCTGCGCCAACCCCAAGGCCAGAAACCACTCCTACTAAAGAGGACAGTACACCTTTCATAGCCCAAGGTAAGACTGTGACAATAAATATCAGACCCATAATTTTTCATTTTTGTTTTTTTCTCAGTTACATCCCCAATACCATTTAAAGCTTTTGTTTACAGCCTTTGTATGTTGCTATGTGATTATTTACACCTTATAGCACCTTTATAACATCTAATAACACTGTACCTTATAACACATTTATAAACTGTTAGTATGTACATGTACACACAATAACATGATCTACTGTTCCTTTTTTTAAAGAGTTCACCATGTTCGCCATGTTCTGCACTTTCCTTTCAAAGCAGGCTCCAAAAATAACAGATTTAAATTCTCCTTGTTCTGTCACAGGGAAAGGAGTTCTTAAATGTTCAATTTCAGCACTGTAAATAATTTACAAAGGCTGAGGTGCCGAGTGAATAGAACTGTTAGGGGTTATAAATCATTGCATGTTCATTACGAGTTCTTTCTCTCCATCCTCTCAGATTAAGAGAGAGAGAGAGAGAGAGAGAGAGAGAGAAAGAGAGAGCGAGAGGGAGATGGGGGGGGGGCGGGGGAGAGAAAGGGGCACTGCTAAAAAAATCTCCCTGTGAACCACAGAATCTTCCAACACTTTGCTTGTGCTGTAGGGCAGTCCTCAGATCCCAGGAGGTGTGCAGTGAGCGAGTCATCTGTGCATTTGGTCTTTCATTCGTCTACCTGAATAAGAGTAAACAAAAGAACCGCAGAAGAGATCTGGAAGAGGGAATCCATGCCAGCCTAGATGGCACATTACACACACAGAGCGGCTCTTTGCAGACCTTACCAGAATTTTCTGTTTGGCCTGCTGTAATTCATAACTCATAATACCCGCTTATTAGACAGACGCTTTGCTCAGTGTATGAAGAACAAGAGGGGCGTTGTTTCCGTGCTATTTCAGTGTTGTGTCTCTCCAAAAGAAACTAATTGATGTGTGTAATACAGATTGATTTAATTTGAAACAAAGCAGATGGTTACTCAATAGCATAGCTGTTGCTGTCAGGCAGCCTGATATTTGACATTTCGGTGTTTAAAATGAAAACAGGTCGGCGCGTCTCACAAAACCCTGCTAGTCCCTTCCACAGGTTTCCAGAAACTGAATATTGCCCTCCTGTACGTTCTAACAGAGTGTGAAATCCAATCTCGAGATGTATCTGTCAAGCGAGTTTTTAATTTAGGCAGAGAAGAATCTATTTGTATGAAAAATGAATCCTCCATTTCAGCAGCTCCGAAACATGTCATTTATGACTGTTTACTCAGCCTGTGTTGCCTGCAGAACCTTTATTCTCCCCAGCTTTGGCAAGTGGGAGTTCATTTTAGATTTTAATGCTCCTCAACCCCACATGTCTAACAGCTTTATCTGAAAGAATTGAGCTATGTCTGCTTCTGTTTCCTTCTGCTGATACATTTTATATCACGATTCCTGGTGGAAGAAACCATATATTAACAGGCTGGAAAATAAAGTTATCGTAGGCAATGCATATCACATAATATCATATCACCCAGGATAAGGCCATGCAAAGGAGCTTGTGCACTTGGTTCAAAGTGGTCAAACAGTCTCCTTTATGGCTGTCTGCTTTTAGCGTGTTTGGGTTAGAAAGTGTGAACATTTTCTCAGAGGCACATCGCCCCAACAAAACATCTGATGAAAGCGAAGTGAAAGCAGCACTCCTATACAGCACAGAGCAGTGAAACATTTTTCATCTGAGGGGATTATGAATTTTATATATAGAACAAGTTCTTCAGGTATTTCGCTGTTGTGAACATCTTGGTTACCAGGATACCTCAGGCACTGCAAGCAGCGGTATGCAGTTAACAAGAGCAGTGGCCGTTGGCCTGACGTGCACTGTTAAGTTCATTCGTTCCCGTATTACGAGGGCCATGACGGATTCCACAGTGGCGACCGAAAAGGCGGAGAGAGCGGAGAAGGAAGATCTTATTGTAGCATCAGGGACACAGTTTGAGGCTCATCCCATTCTCTCCTGAGAATCCCAGAGAATATTCCAGCTTTTGCAAAAAAAAAAAAAAATAAAAATTTCTCCTGCCGTTCTAATATATGACCTTTGATTTGTTTATTGAGCTTGTGCCGTCGTGTTCTTATAAAGTTGGTAAAGGAAGCAACATCACGCTTTGGACCTTGAATAGCGAGGCTTACTGCTTCGACTTTGAGCAACACAGACCGTTGCCAATTGACCATATGTAGGGAAAAAAGGCTTCAGGCAAAAGCCAGCAAGTGCTGGCAAGTGAAGCACACCGACTTGGCGTTGCAGTTTGTTATGGTTTGTTGGAGGACACCGTGATAAGAATGCATAATGTTCATGTCGATTAATATTCTCCAATTAGTTGGAATAGAAGCATCTCTCCCCGTGAATACACTGCATAAACACCACCGTGGTAAGAGAAAAAGAAAAGAAAAAAACAATGGCACCTAGTAGTCAGAAGACTAACACACTCCAACACTGACAGATGCTGAATCGAGACTTATCCAATCAGAATGGAAATTCCGTTTCTCTGTCCAATGATAGGCTTTGTTATTCGCAGAGGAATTACTGGTAAATTCACCCATCAGGACTTGGACTGAAAAAGCGGGAGAAGGGAGTTTGACATGATGCAGGCTTTTGGCCTGGAACCATCCAATTCTAAAATGTTTCCTTCCACAACTTATCTATGATTCATAATCCAGTGCTCACACCACAACACAGCAATTATAACTCTTTTATGTTCCATAAAAATATTTTTTATTTCAAGTTTCATTTGAGTCTTCACATTGAATTAATCTGTTTACCTTCTGCAAAACTGGATATTTCCAAAAAAGAAAAAAAAGGTTGTGGCCATGTTTTGGATTAATTTTCTTCCAAACACTTTCTTTAAAACCTCAGGAAATGTTATACAGATACATATGTGTAGCTGGCTAATTTAGAACACATTTCTTGAATTTCCATTATGAGCAACCTGACTGCTGCCCTTATAGTTCATTTATAAGGGAGTAGGCAGAGGGCCACAAGATTGTGCACAGTTCAATATTGGGACGAGTGTGCATTCGTCCAAAGTGCCAAATACCTTGTGATGGACACAGAAAGCGGTCATCCCTCCCTGTTCCCAGACACATGCTACGCTTTTGTGGAAAACCACAGGTCAAAACGGCAGCTCGAGGCATTGTTTTCTCCGGGGTTTCGAGTCCCAAGCACCTTAGTCCCTTATATTTCTGTGCACCCGTGTTGTAACAGTATGAAAGTGTGTTGTCCGTTGGTAAGAGCAGTGGTAGTGATGATTCTCTGACACTGGCACTGCAGGGAGCAGCTACAGCAGTGCAGGAATGTAAAGGCTGAGGGAGGCAGCCTCAGTTTCTGAAAGCCCAGGCAGTCCCGTGTGGGCAGGCCCTTTAAGACCACGCTCACTGTGCCGCAGTCCCTCTCCCATCACTTGCCCACCAGCGGTACTGTCTATGCTCGCCTGGTTCCCGTTCCAAACACCCCCCCTCCCCCCGCCCCCCATCTCTCTCTCTCTCTCTCTCTCTCCCCCTCCCACATGTTCAGTGGGCTGATTTACAGTTGTGTTGCGTTTGGCTTCACTAGTGCGTCCATGTAGGCATCTGCATTAGAGAGATAGATCCCTCCGCAATCCGCTGGGTTGGAGGTGTGAAGTCCCATCAAACCCCCTCCCCCCTCCCCCCTCAGGGAATTCCCCAGCGTGCTTGCTCGCGGTTAGCAGGATCTGTGGCCCACGGTTCGAGGGGGCAGACGATCCGATAGAGGTGCGCGGAGAGCTTCCCCTTTCTCCCCACCGCCCCTAAACAGAAGCCAAGCATTCGGGCGCAACATGTGCAACGAATCAGCTCGCAGCGCGGGGGCCAAACGGGCCCGCATCACTCATTACATGTGTTTTCCATCATTCGTGTCCCCCATGACACGGAGAAGCAGAAGCAGCTCGCAGGGAACCAGGGCTGGAGACGGGCAGGGAGTTTTCCATGTAATAATGCAGAGGATCTTTCAACCGCATAATGGCCGCATTTCACATCCACTTTAAACCGAAGGATGTGTCAGAAGGAGCGTTGAAGAGATTGAGCAGAAATGCACCGAGGCCCCAAAATACGCTCCCGAAGATTGCCAAACCCCCCCCACACACACCCAACATCCCTGCCCCCCCGCCAAAAACCCACCCCCCCCCTGTCCCAGAGGCCTCGGCCAACCCGCACCACTCTCGCAATCGAAGCGGGCAGCTCTGGAGGAAGACCCAGCGTTTAAACGCAAACAGGGGAGGAAATGAGCTGGACTCGCATCAAGCAGCTCCATCATTTCAGACGTCTGCCCGGCGTCCAATAGTGCCGCGCTCAGCGAAAACAGCGCTGCGTATCATTTAAAGTACTTACTGCTCAATCAATACCGTTATTGAGTGTATCCTTCTCTCTGATTCAATTTGGACTCTCCATCGACTGTCCAGAGAGAGGGCTTTTACCTTTCGGTTCAACCTGTTTTTTTTTGTTACCACAGTGGTCAGTTACTGCTGGAATTCATCCGAAAACATGCCCTTTTCTTTCACCTCCAGCTTTCAAATTATATTTTGCCTACACATACTTAGGTTAAGCTGTTAAACTGTGGAGGTTAGGATGCTTGGGAACACGTTAAAAGAAACTCCAAAATACTAAGTTAATGGCGCCATCTCGTGGAGTATTGAGGAACTGTGTCTAAAATAAATAAACAAATACATGTGAGCTAGAGCTGTTGTGATCTAGAGTTGTTGACTTGGGAAACTGTGTGGCCTCAACAAAATGGAAAAAATAAGCCATAAAATACTTCTGCTACAATTTATGGAATGTTAAGGCATTTATACGGCTTTGTTTTGCATGTGCTGTCATAAAATGATTACAGTGGTATAATGGCAGATGCCTGTCTGAAACAGCTTGCTGTGTTTTCTCTCCAGTGTTCCAGAAGAAGATGTCTCAAGGGGATGCTGACACACTGTACTCTCTGCCTGCTAAACAAGGTCAGAAAAAAACTTTTCATTTTCAGCAGTTCATGACACACACACACACACACACACACTCACAGACACGCAGTCTCACACACACACACTCACACACACACACACGCTCACAGTCACGCAGTCTCACACACACACACACACACACACACACACACACACACACACACACACAGTCACACAGTCTCACACACACACACACACACACACACACACACACACACACGCTCACGTTAAGTCAACATTAATTTTGGCCCATTGTTTTTCTGCAGCTCAATCCTGCTGTGGCAATCTGTCCGTCAGCCACTCAATTACATTTAATGGCCGTCTCTGAACTTACAATCAGCGCTGCTTGTGTCTGATTTGAAACGACTGACCCATCAGTAATCTGAACATTTCTGTCAGCGCAGGAGGAATAATTAAGCAGACCAAATTTTAGCAAACTTAAAGCAGTTTCATCAAATTTAGAGTGATAAAGCAAAATAACTGGCCTTATTTATAGTGTTCGTGCAGTTTCTGTGAATAAGACCCATTTGAGCCCATCACAGGAAATTTCCTTTTGGTGAGCACCTACAGTGACAATGACAACACTCCGAACATTCCCCCCAGCCAAGGGCCGGGACAGCATCTCATCCACGTACGACACGTTCGTCCCCAACCGCATGCCGGGCCTGCAGGAGCTGATCGAGCTGCAGGAGAAGGTGAAGAGGGGGGTGCTGACCATGGACGAGGCCCTGGAGCGCTTCAGCGACTGGCAGCGGGTGCAGAAGGGCCTGGACGCCATCCAGCAGGTAACACGGGGGGCAGGGGGTGAAGGCCGCCTCAAAACACGCAGGACGCAAGCGACGTTCTCGCAGCGCCGATTTCGTGTGGGGTCGACGCTGAATGTTTGAGGCTCCTACAAAGTTTACAGCAACATTGTGCGGAAGTCATGAGTCCCGCTGTTCTCCTGGTGATAGGACTTCTTGAGGTTAATTATTCCAATCGCGGGCTATGGAGGAATATGCTACACCCTCCTCTAACCTCGAGTGTAGTACATGGTCCTTCACTGCCCTGGCACTCTGAATCTCTCCTCCTCTGTCCCCCCCCGCCTTGCCGGTGCCCTGTCCTCTCTCCTATCCTAGCACTCCATCACAGAACAAGCTTCTCTTTGTGTCGTGGCTGTGTGCTGCTGTCTTCTGCACCCTCCTTCAGAGGGGCTTGTACTTGCTCGCAGCCCCCCTGTGTCAGACACCTTTTACTGCAGATCTCAGTGTTTGTGCCCCTCTGGTCCTGCCGTTCCAAGCTTGCGGCCCTCCCCCGCTCCCCTTCTCCACTCTCCACCAATGGCGTTTCTCCCCCTGTCTCCTCTCTCCTCAGTGTCTGGGCAGTCAGACGCTCTCCCTCTCAGCATCCTCATGGAGGTATAAGACTTTCAATCACCTTCTGTTCTTAGACTGTCTTCTCCTCAGTAAACCACTTAGCCATGCGTAATGTTGCAGCACTGCTGTGTGATTATGTCTATAGAGATGTTCTGTGTGCACAAACATGGTATTTGATATGTGTTAACTTTGTGCAGGAGATTTGCAGGGATTACAGTACATTCGAGACAACCAAAATTTCACTGCAAAAGTAATAATGCATAGAGTAATAATAAATTTCAGTACAAGAGTAATAATTCATACTGCACGAATACTCTAACAGTGACTATTAGTGACTGCATTAATAGCCTAGTAGTGACTATTATGTTCATGTATGTAATGACGTGATTAAAGCATTTAATATATGAAATACTTGAAACCAAAAACAGATAGCATTGCCTAGCGTGAAAATTCAAAACCACAAATCCCAAATTAATGAATTGCAAGGGCGTTCTGTCTATTGTGTGGCACGAATGTAGTATGTAGCCTACTGTACATATACATCAGTAAGAAGTGCTGTCTGGTTCCCCCTTTACAGGAGAAACTGCGGCAGCTGAGGGCGAGTATCATCAACAACAGAGAGGACGATGAAAACGTCTATGGTAAAGCTTATTAGTTTGTGGTGCAGGTCCACAATACTTACAATGAGATGCTAAAGACACCCTTTTAGGAGAGACTGATAGATGAAGAGATCCATTACAAATGCAATGCCACCAGAAGCTAGTTAACTGGTTGGATTCTGGGTTGATAGCATTTTAAAGGGGAGCTATGATTTGGTGATGTTTCTTACCTTTAAAAGAGGGTTCTTATTACTGTCTTCTTTCCTGTGTTAATTTGAGCCTGATAATCTGTCACCTTGTAATGAAGTTGGAACAGCACCTGATCATCCTCATCTTATGCGGATTGGTCAAGGGAGCAGTGATCCAGACCATTTAGAGATGAGTGATTCTGTGCAGCTTTCTCTCAGGGTGAATCAAGCAATATTTAAAACATCCAAGTGACTTTCTTGGATTGCTAAAAGCAATTGTGTTTAGTTACTCATCAAGTCTACCACCAAGTTATATTCATGCTGAGAGTGGTGTGAAAGTTACATTGGAAGTCCCACTACCACATCCCAGCCATGGGCGCCCACATTTCAGAGGTAACCAATCACAGCCCTGGCATCCGCATTGCAGAGGTAACCAATCTCTGTTTTTTTTTCCCTTTTCTTTTCTTATGACAGATAAAATCAACATCGTTCATCATACGCCAGGTGAGTGTCTCAGAAGCCTGAGAGCGAGCCCGCACCCCAGTGCTGGCTCTCGTCCCTGATATCCACATCTTCCCTTATGTTAATGTGCATTCTCATTTATCTTTGAGCCGTCTCAGGGGAAATCTTAGGGACTGTGTGCGCAGTTTTGATACAGCAGTGTACAGTACAAACCCGAGCCCCCGGGGAGAGCGCGTTGCTCCTTTAGCACTCCGAAGCTCTGAAACTCTGAAACAAAAAAGCAGCTTCTCTCCTCTCTTTAGCCCAGATTCGGCTGCGTATGTATGCGGTCGTAATATGCAGATTCTCAAAACCTGATTACAGCTACTCAAAGCGCTGATGAAGGATTTTCTTTGGCCTCTTTCCTACTGGTGCACCAGCATCTATGATTCCAGATGATTCCACCTGATATTAGATAAGCATTAGCAAAAAAAACAACTGTTTAATTCTGTGAATGTTTGTGACCACTGGTGGGGAAAATCACTGTATTGTAAATATAAAAGAGAAATGGTGAATTGAGTGTAATGGTAAATGTGTGTAGTGCGGATGCCTTTCATATGAAAACTGAGTCTGTGTCCGCTGTGCAGAGTCTGGCTCAGTGTCCAGCTGCTGTACTATGAATAGGATGCGCAGTACGAGCTGTTCTTCTATGACACTGTAACTGCAGATTTATTACATGTTCAGAGAATGCTATCGTATTGCATAAAGGATCTGCACTTGGTTTACAAACCATCTATAACATGTGCAATGCTGACGGGAATTGGCTTGCTAATTTTATGTGTAGAATTACGACGTATTGTAATTT